>NW_010389119.1:26686-31096 GCF_000710305.1 Buceros rhinoceros silvestris
TGGTGGAGTAAGTCCAGCTCTAGCAGGCTGCTGTCTCCATCACAAAATAACCAGAGATTTAGCGGGTATGAAAACGTCTGACTTCCCTGCAGCTTGAAAGACAGCAGGGGGAAGCTCGTGCCAACTGCGATTAGAAAGCGCTGGGGTTTGGGTTGACAACGGCGCATCGTCTAGAGGTACTATGCGAATTAAGAACTCGCTTTGCTAGAGGCAAGTTGCATGGCCAGACACCGGAAAGGATTGTGAAGTACTTGTATTCTCTGCTGAAAAGAGCCTTGGGAGCACAAACTATTTATTAAACAGTAAAACCCATCAAACCACTCTTAATATTTTATGTGAGGGGAGATGCATTGATTTCTAGTATAGTTAAAAAGGTAAGTTTTAAATATCTTTGGAGGAATAGGAAAGGGATCTTTTCAAAACAAGTGTAGATTCTCCACAAGCAATCCCAGCCTGTGTTTATCATGGGTATTGTCACATTGCAAGATGCAAAAACAAGAATCAACAAAGCACAGCCTGTTGTGTCGAATTGCTTTATACTCCGAAAAAAAAAAAGCTGAAAGGGAGGGGAAGCTTTTGGAATGTTGAAATGACATCAGCTCCTCTCTTGATCAAATTCAAGACTGAACAAGTAGAAGTATGTGATCTTTCCAAGTGCTGAATGCCAAGTGACCCCATACCAGGAAACTGAGAGCCCCGTTATAGATTGAAGCCGACATTCATCAAGGGGAAGCAGAGAAACATTCCGTGAATGTGTGGGGGCTGGCTGGAGCTGGTCCTAGGTGAGCACGAAGAACATCGGCCAAGCACTGGCACAGCCGTGCAGATCAAGAACATGAGAAATCCCATTAAATGTGACTAATCAAAGTTTGGGAGGGGAATGGTCTAACAACGCCTGCTGTTTGCCTCTGTGCTGTGGCTTTTTCATGCTGCTGAATGTTTTTGAAGCTCTGAATCCTGGTCATTTGTCTGTTCGGTGCCTGGCCACAAAAGCACCCTCTGCTTGAGTTTGTTCCTGCTGCTGCCAGCTACTTTCTGGGGGAAAACAAGCAAGCAAACAAAAAAAATCTCTGGTGCAAATTTAGGACACATGGACAAAAATAAACCACAGAGCTGATCTCTGGAGCACTCTTCAAAAGGGGTTTGTTGAAAGTAAATCACAGGCTCTCAGCCAAGAACAGCAACAGGAAAACGTCACAAAGACAGCAGTTCAGGCAGTCGCTTCAAGAGATGGACAAGCACTGATAGGAGAATGTGGTTCCCTGTGCCTATCCTCTGGAAAGGTTTGTTTCTATCACAAGATGCTTTGCCCCAGGGCCTGCCTCTGGGAACAGGCTGTGCAAGGTTCCGGAAAGCCCCAGCTGCACACACAAACAAGGAAGCAGTTCCTTCTTGCTGGCCCAGATTGCCCACACAAGCAACATCACAAGATGAAGCCCTGCTGAAAATCAGTGCTTTCTGTGGCCCAGTCAGGAACATAACCCTAGAAAAGGGCATCTTCCTTCTCTGTTTTGCACTGGAAGAGTCTCAGCTTAATTCCCATGTCTAGCTGGGCATCACACAGCAAAGCCAACCACAATGGGTCCAGAAGAAAACAAAAACAGCCTGGGAAACTGGTGGGAAAAGACTGAATGAACTGGGGATATTTAGCTGGAAAAAAGAGCAAGAGAGGATCGTGATGAGCTTCAAATGCATAGAGGGCTTCCCTGCTAAGATGGGACCTGATTCCCATGCTTCTGATAGAACAGTTGGGAAGAAATTATCTTGAACCAGAGTGAAGAGGACAGAGGATGGGTGTTGGGGAGAAAGTCTTCCTGCAGCTAAGGAGAACTAAGCACTGGATTAGATTAGCCAGTTTTGAGGTGTCCAGCCAGGAGGTCCTTAAGTACTGATTGAACGGGTGACTGTCAGCAAAGACAGGTGTAACTGGTCATCCCTTAGGGCAGGAGGCAGGCATCCTTGTGCTTCCATCCACAGGGGGAAAACACATCTCCAGAGATCAGCTGGTTGTGTAGCTTGGGTTTTAACAGAGCATTTCTCCACATGGATCTGAGCTTTCCCAGAAAGCTGAAGAGGAAGATGGGCAGGTGGGGTCAGATATGGCACAGTGAGGGCTCAGCAATGTCCAGCCTGCAGCTCACAAGACCATGGGACATTGTTCACAGCACGCGTACAGCCCTATGAGACCGAAGCACACACCCATGCCAAGCCCACCATGTGGTACCAGTGTCACTCTCAGGAGCCCAGCTCTGAAACTGGGGACAAGTGAGCTTTGACGTCTCACGGCACAAGAGGCCCATCCACCCATCTCATGGCCACCGTCTACTGGGTGCAGCTCCTGTTTTCCTATAGGGCTGGAGAGGAATGTCTGGGTCAATCCGTATCTATGTCCCTCAGGAACTGTAGCTTTCTCCTACTTTCAGTTCACGTTTAAAGCAACCTTTTCCGTCTCCCAGCCAGCAGAGCTCCTTCACTACCAAATTGATGGTTAAATGAGAATTCAAAGGAACATTTAAAAATTTCATCAATGCCACTTGGACATATGCCTTCAGGCTGTTTATCTTTAAATGAGATGTCACATGTAATTTAGTGCCTGTATTAAGTATTGTTTTTCACTTTTAGCTGCATTGCTGTGGGCAGCCCTGTATCAGTGCACACCTTCATTCTTCATTAGGAGAGATAAATGAAAATGGCACCATTTTTCTGAATTAAAGTCCAAATATCTGACATGTCAATACCTTCTAACGGAACAAAGCGCTACAGATTCCTAGAGCAGGTGTTTAATTTGCATGTTATTACTGACAAGCAAGATTAATGCTTTGCTAAATACTTGAGCTGCAATGACGAGAAAAGCAGAGAGCGGTTATACTTAAAATGGCAAACAAGGACAAAATATTGTAAGTACCTCTGCTCCTGAGGTAGCTCTGTCTTGACAACAGAACTAAAATGTTATAGCTTTGATATTCCTTTTCCAATTGGCTTCCCACCCCCCCCAAAAGGGCAGCCTGCAGAATAAGGTCCTCAGACTGGAGAAATGTGTATTTTAATATAAAGAAGGAGGTGCTGTACTAGGTACGCTCTGCCCTGGCTTTTAAGAGATGCAACAGCTCTCCCTGCCTCTGCTGCCAAGCAAGCTTAGAGAAGTATCTTTCTTCTCTGTGCCTCAGTTTCTCTAGCTCTAAAATGGGGGCAATTATGCCCCCTTCTTGTCTAAATGCCTTCAAAACACAATGTAAATGTGCTACATGCAAATCGAGAGTTCTCCTGTAGACTTTTACAACACCCCGAGCCCCTGCACCTGAACGTGCCTCATTTTTCCTCAGCTCCAGACTACAACCACCCCACACCCTGTCCTCTGGAAGGAGAACATCTGAATTTCCTGAAATATGTTTTCCTTAATGGGGATGCTTCTGTGGCAGGTCTTTGCTGGGGTCAATTACACTTCGGCTGTTTAAGGTCCATTTAGGTGACATGCAAGAGTTAATTAGACAAGGGACTTCTCAGCCGTTAGGATGGGTTTCCTTGCAATGCAGGGGGCTTTCACAGAGGGCAGGGTGGCGCAGAGGTGGTATTCTAAACACTCTAAATGCATCTGTAGCCACCCAGGACAACTGACTGGATCCAGGTCCCTCACCAGCCTGGGCAGGAGAGGTATTGCTCCCAGCCCTTCCCAGACCCCTCCTGGGGGCAGCTCAGGATGATGCTAGTGGCACAGCCACCAGGGAGGGCAGATGTGTCTGTGGTGTCCGGAGGGGGTTAGAAGGCTTGTTTCCACCCCCACACTGCATCTTGCACATTTTGGGTCATACCACCCAGAAATTCCATGGATTCTCCCTACAGCCTAAGCAAAGCTACTGAATGGTAGCTCCTGGAAGGAGCAGGGATGTTACCTGCTCCTCCACTGCCTCAAGCCTTCCTTCAGCTGGGAGGACATGTGTGGGGAAACAAACTTCAAACCTCACCCCCCAGGCATTCAGTCCTGCAGGATGTTTCTGTCTGCACCATACGCTGGCTCTCAGCGGACTGTTTCCTACACATGCATAAAACAGCAGAACGTCACGGGAATCCAGACTGCTTCTGGAATAGCAATAACAAAAGAAGAACAGAAATGCAGTTAAATTACAGCTCAGGGGCATTTGCTTTACAGGGACTCTTTGCTCTGCAAAGACTTGCTGCAAAAGTTTGGCAGAATCATCCTGTTCTCAACACCACCACATGAACTTAAAGCCTCTGCCACGGCTTCAGGAGAGCTCCTCCGGATTTGTCCCAGCACCATCACTTTGGCAAGAGTAGCGGAAAACACGCTTGTTTTCAATTTGCAGAGCTGTGTGAATTTATACACATTGGACATCCAGCTCCTGTTCTCCAGTGCCGACCAAACTAGAAGACTCGTGTGTCATCAGATGTAGG
>NW_010389119.1:31142-39502 GCF_000710305.1 Buceros rhinoceros silvestris
GACCAAACTGGAAGACTCGTGTGTCATCAGATGTGGGGAAAGCCGTAGGACAGGGCATGTGTTGAAAAGCTGCCATTTTACAGTGACCCGACATCTGTAGGTCAGACCCTCGCTTTGATACAAGGCTGCAAAGCTCTGCGGTCTTCGGTTACAACAATCGAGGAACGGATCTGGCCCGAGAGAGCTGCCCAGGAGTAAACCCAGCAGCTGTAACAGCAGGATGCCAGCGGGGTACACTTTGTAACAGCTTCAGGTCATCACAGACAAGTTTGTGACCAAAGTTTAGGTGCAAACCCAGCCTGAGAAAGGCAAGAATTATTGTGGGGCAGTGCGCCGGCGACACCTGCACTTGGCTGGTTTTGGCAGCAGCATGGGAGAGCAGAGACCTCTTGCCCCACAGGATCCCTTTGCAGGAGGATGAGACACTGTGCCATGCCATGCCAAGGGCTCCGCTGCCCTTCTGCTGAGCCACCCACCACTGCAGCTGCGTTTCCCTTCCGCTCACTGCCCTGTTCCTCCGTGGTTCACACCATCACCCACCCAGCGCATTATGGATGTGCATTATCCAGCTGCTCTCGAACTACGGCTCCAGTAATTTGAGCTCTCATTTTCCCCTGCTACCTGTGTGGATAACATCAGAGCCAGGTACCCAAGAGAGGCTTCTCAGTGCCTCACCACGGTACACACCTGTAGGATTTTGACAACCTGATCTTCCGTTCAACAAACAAAGGCTCCTGTTCACAGGCTGTCAGGGTGATGATTCAGAACAGGGCTGCATGCATTGAAAAAAGCAAGACTTCAATGAGCAAAATCAGCATTAATTGCAAATAAAAAGCAAGAGTAATGCTTGCCTTCATTAGCCAACCTATGACAGCGACGCTTTAGCATCACTGGGAACTGTCACCAAACCAGCACCCTCAAATCAAGCAAGTCGAGCCCAGCAGGTTGACGCACACCATGTCTGTGACAACTTCCCAGCTCCACAGTTTTTTTAAAGACAGTTTTAGGGAGGGTTTCCAGCTTGCAGGAGATGCTCATGGTGGCACCAGCAGCCAGCAGCTTACCCATCCCTGACACTAGTCCCATCAGAGCAGTTGTTTGTGGCCTTTTTGCAGGGCCAGGAGCAGCTGAGGACACCACTCCCTACAGCTGTGCTAAGGGACAAATCCTGAGGTCACACACAGTCAGGGCCACACAGCCCCACTCTGAATGCTTCTTCATGTGCCCACCAAACCAGAAGGACATCCCACCTCCTCCTCCCACCTGGGTCATCATTCACACAGGACAGAATATCACCCCCCACACCATCCATTTACAAGTCTGGCACCAGATATCCAGGTGGTATTTAGACACTCTGGCCTCTCCTGCAGTTTTTTGTATTAAAGAACTTCATTTTTAAGGAACAATTCTCACCTGATATCTTCTTTGGTCAACTTAGGGGTACAGTTCTGCAGCTCCACAGCCACTTCTGCCCTTCAGAACTTGCAATCCAGAAATAAAATCTTAGGTATAATCCCACAGCATGAACTCAGCCTGCCCCTAACCTCAACCACACTGAGCAGTCCTAGTTTTGGGGGCTGCCTCTCATTTATACCCGCCTACTCCAGGGCTTTGAGATGGAAGGGCAAGCTCATCACTCCTTCTGGGCAGCTAATGGCAAACTGGGCAAAGGCTTCGGGCAATTATTTGCCCCACAGTGATGAGTGCAGCTGAGGGCACCATCTGGGCGGGGGGTGTGGGATGGACCCCAGGGAAGGTGGGTCCGGGGGAGTTGTCTGTGACTGGCAGCACCTTACCCCATCGTTACCATTGCTTTATGGGAAGCCAGTCTCATATTCCTGGGGAGAAAACTCAGTTAATAAACAGCTCCTTCAGCTGCTCCCCTGCGACAGCCGGCGTGCTGCAGCCTGCGGGCGGGCAGGGAACTGTTGCATTCAGTCATTAAATAAAATAAAAACCTGTGTTGCCATGCTCCCGCTGCATTGCGTACCATGGGAAAAATGAAGACAGAAACCCACATTAATTACTATTGATTTAAATAAATGTGCTCATGCTATCAGACGGCAGCAACAAATGGCCAGCGACACGGAAGCCACACGTGGGCGGCTGCCTACGAGTGGGGCTGTGCTGGAGACTCAGCAGAAACACCAGACAAATGGGGACATTTCGGTCTCTTAGCCCTAATGAAAACAGAGCTCGCTAACCTGATCAAAAACTTCAGTGTCTCCAGTCTGTTTCTATCTTGAACACGTGCTTTCAGCGGATGCCGTAATGTTTGGGAAGGTAAAAATTATTTTACCAAAAGCCCTTCTGGGCTGCGGCACTGACTGGAGCCACTTCACCATCTCCCATCCAGCCCTGAGCCACACACAGGGCTCAGATCCTGCTGCCCAGGAAAGTTTCATGCATCCTCATGCTCACCTGGACCCCCAGAGCCAGAGGGGAGGCCAGGAGCCAAAAATCTAACCCCCCTGTTTTGGCCCCCCAAATGTGGCCAATTTGTCTGGAGCTAATTTGGTTCCTTCCTGTTTGGGGTTTGCTGTTGCTGTTGTGTTTTGAAGTTCTGACACTAAAGGAGCCCTTTTGGGGAGGGGATGAGGCTCCTGGCATCCCTGCAGGGGTGGTGGGTGGCAATTTGTCATCTCCTGCCATGGGGGTGGGGCAAGACAAACCCACCACATATTCCTGCCATCAGCAAGCAAATGGGCTGATGTCCACTGATGATGGAGAATACCAAGCTCAAGATACTAAGAGATGCTTTGCTCCACTGGTTGAGCCACCAAAACTTGAAGAATTGCAGAACCTTGCCACAATTGCAGTCAATGTCCCAATTCGAGAGAAGTGCCACCTTCACTGTACTGGGTTAATGATTGGGCTTGATGATCTTAAAGGTCTCTTTCAGTTAAAACAATTCTGTGACTCACACCTCCACCCTCAGCCCAGCCATGTGCTTGCATCAGGTTGGCTGCAGATCCTCAAGTCTGGGGCAGGTTTGCCCAAAGATTGGAACGAAACGACTGTTGCGGGGAATCTCCTCCAGCAGCCACATAGAGCAGGAAAAATTTTACAGGCCTAGAGGTGCCTGGGTCAGTGACTGGGATGCTTTCAGCATAACAGCTGGCAGTGGTCAATGCTTGTACACAGCAAGAGTCCTGGCGCCTTTTGAACAGGGGTTCAGATTTGTGTAAGTGGCTGCTTCTTCCGCTGGCGATGTGGAACCGGGCTACACCTCTTCCCCCCAGAAATGACTTATTAACACAGAAACCCTGAAATATATGTCGAACCGGAACAGGCTGCCCAGAGAGGTTGAGGATGCCCCATCCCTGGCAGTGTTGTCAGGCAGGTTGGATGGGGCTTTAGGCAACCTGATCTGTGGTGGAAGGTGTCCCTGCCCATGGCAGGGGGGTTGGACTAGCTGACCTTTAAAGATCTTCTCCAACCCAAAGCATTCTGTGATCCTATGGTCCACAGCAGCCTCATAGTGCTTCAGAAAGTGTTTAGAAATACCACAGCCCCAGTCAGCACTTGGGGTCAGACTTTATCTTCTGGCCAACAAGGTTGATATGTGGCTGCCTTGGGTCCTTATTTCAGCAGTGTTATAGAAATATGAGCTGCGCATCTTTAAACAGCCTGGAAAGAGCCTGATCCAGGCACAACTTACGTTGCCCAAACACTGGAGCACAAGCCATGGAGCTGATTGCTCCTGGCACAGTGATTTACACGGCCAGACTTCTCCCTGGAGCTCCCATGTCAGGGTGCTGGTGGCTGCAGGAGGCCCTTCGGTTGCCATTACTCTTCTGTACTGTTTTATTGTCTTGGAGGAGCAAAAATAGCATGGTAATTACTTCCACAGCTTTGGTTGTGGGTTGGCTTTTATTTTATTTATTAGTAATTATGGACTGGGAAAAATGAAAGATAGCGCGTGAGCTCTATCTAAATAACTCCTTTGCCCACCACTGCACCCGTGCTTTAATCTGCAGGCCTGTCTGCACTCTCAGTGTAAACTCTTTAAAGATTTAATCAAAAAAATTAATCCCCCAACTTGCCTGTTCCCTCGTAGCTGTCATTCAGGAGGCAGCTTATTTTCCAATTTCTAAGAGCCCGATTTCTGCCGAGTGCAAATTTAAATGAAACAGTCCTTAAAATATGTCCAGATCAAAGATTTGCTCCGAAAACCCTGTTTTATACCCTGGCATTTGCTGTATGTGAAATAGAGATCCATTTAAATTCAACACCACGCCATCGAGCTCTGCTAAAGGCGGGGGCTGCTCGGAGCTGTTAGAAGAAGCGATAGGATTTAGCAGGATGGGGATCTTCTCGCAGCCCCACCGCTGTCTGCTCTGACCTTGGCCAAGTCATTTAAACACTCTACGCTGTTTAGTCATCTGTAAAATTAGTATATTACTATTTACCTACCTCCAAGAGATACAGCGAAGGTCACTATTTGCGAAATATTTGGAGACCTTCGGGGGGAACAGACACTCACGTCACGTCCGCTGGGTTCCGAACAGCCCCCTGAGCCCGATCCTGCAAATCCCAGGTCTTTAACGGAGCCTGCAGGAAGAGACCCCAGTGCCATGGGGTGAACTGCTTCTGGATGAGAGCCAGCATTTGGGATGGATATTTGTCAGGTCTCATAACAAACTGTTTCTCGAAAACTAAGCTGAACCACCTCTGCCAACAGTTCTGTGGTTTAAGCAATGATTTGACCTATTTTACACTTGAAATAACAAAATAAACGGCCCCGTGACTGCCGAAACTCTACAATGTTCATCTTTTAAATGTGAACGAAACTGAAAACCCCTTAATTGGTTCTGCCAGCCATTGCCCCCAGAAACATGCCCTGTCCTACAGACTGCACGAGCTCTGCTTGAATCGCTGATGAAAGCGGCCTTGAGAGCTGATGTACACGACGGCTGCTGAGCCGTGTCATAGCTCTTAATTTTACCCAGATGTTTAGGATCTTCTCTGCCAAGAGATGCTAGTACCTGCCAATAGGAAGAAGCAACGAAAAAAAGCTTTATCTAGAAACTTTATGTTTAAATTTCGGTGCTTTGGGTTCTTTCAGCCATTTCATTAGAGCTGCACCAGAAAGTGATGCTCAAAGAGACGAGCTGGTGGCAGATGCCTTGGGTCTAATGCTGTGCCCGGTGCAGCTGTCTCACCCCGCATTTCTCCAGGGCTGAAGCGGTCAGGCGAGGACGCGTCCAGATTAGATTTAGTGGCTGAAGCGCATGAGGTGAAGGGAAACAATTGGGATTAGACCAAATAGAAACAAATACACAGTGGAGATGGGCAGGCATATGATAAAGAGAGAAAAAACACCTTCACTCTGCAAAGATGGGGAACGGTTGGCACGGGGCTGAGCCCAGCCTGCTGAGCGCGCTCATTATCTCCGGTGTGCATGCGTAGAAAATAGGCTGCTGGAGAAGCCAGGTGATAGAGCCACCGCTGTATTCTCACGTATTGCCCTCTCTCCCGTGCATTAAGGGCTGTTGTCACCATTCTTAAACCCTGAGGGTTACTGTGAGGAGAGCATTACCCCAACACAGTGTATTTTCCACCCAGCTTCTCCAGAACACGGGCAAGAATGAGAAGACTCTCTAAGCACAGAAATCCTGGGAAAATGGTTAAACCCAAGAACAACAGTGGCTGATGCCCACACAGGCCTCTCCATCACCTGGAGAAGCAACAGCACACGCTGAAACCCCCTCAGCCCCATGAACAGAGACGCATTTAAGATCTAACCCTGCAAACAGAAAAGCAGTGCCAACACAAGCAGGGGCAAAGCTACTGCCCGGAGCCTCAGGGCTGAGTCCCCTGATGGGACTGAGTGTGACCTACCTGCCCCAAGGCAGCGGGGAGACCCCCGGCCCTCCTGCACACTCGTACACATGCCCTGCCCCTGAGCCGCAGCAGATGGCTGCTGGAGCATCACCAGGTCCCAGCGTGGGCATCCCACAGCCCCCCTGTCCCCCCAGGACCATGCCCACGCCGTGGGGTTGTTTGCAGAAGCTGCTTTATCGGCAGCACTGAGCTTCCCACAGAAATCGCTGTGTCATTAACCTGAGCTTGGCTTTGAACGAGGGCTTTAAGAGTTTATACAAGTAGTAGCTAAAAGGCATTTAATAGCAGAGTGCAGCCAATAAGCAATGAATTATTTAGAATATTTTACTAAGAATAATTGCTGGTTTTAAAGAGGGTTTTTTTTTTTTTCCACTATCCTCCCTGGGGCCTGTAAATGACTTCACAGTAGTAATAGCAAGTAAGAAAAAAACCCCGAAATACAAAGCCACCCAACACAGCTGCCTGGGATCAGCTAAACCATGATGTAGAGGAGAAACAGTATCTCAAATGTGGTTTCAGCATATGTTTATTAATTAAAATAAATACACAACCGCAGACAATAACACAAACCTGCTGCCAAGAGCCAGGTTCGCAGCCCAGCTAGTCCGGGCAGGTCCATGTACGCTCTCCACTTTTTAAGTTTAATATAACTACCCCAAAACGCTGACAAATCCCACTGCTTCAGGTCCTGACCCCACACCTGAGGTCCAGTGTGTGCTCCCTGACATGATGCTGTGCTGCAGGGAGCACCACGGCACAACCTTTGCCCACCCCGGCACGGCAGCAATGTCGGCAGAGCCACAGAACGCAGCTATCCCTACAAACATTTCACTGCGTTTCGTCTTCTTTTGGGCTCATGAAACCGCCACAAAAATAAGCAAAATAATTTTTTTTTAATATAATTATCTGTGTACTTTTTCCCCCCGATCTATAACTGATGTTTGTGGGTGGGTGGGCTGGGAGCTCCGAAACTGAAGTTGAGCACAGGGCCAAGGGTACAAAAGAGGAGGGATCAGAGATTTACTGCCCAAAGATTTAAGAGGGGGGTTAAACTTGAGCAGAGCTGCCCCTTGCTTTTGCTCACGTTTTGGAAATTTCATCCTTTCCCAAAATCCTGGATGAGAAACCTCTCTTGTTTTCATAACACAAGTGGGAAAGAAAGGCTTCACTTGGGACACAGAGGAATCAAAAAGAGAAAGGGGAAACACCTCCAAAAACTCAGTTAAAAAACATCTGAGGGTTTTGCAGCTGCCAGTCACTTCCCCTGGATTGCAAACGTTTCCTCTAATTAATAGTACTCTGCTCCTTGAGTGTCTACTAATGATAAGCTCCGGGCAGAAGACCTGGAGCAGGGAGCTCTCTATTGATTCCGGTATCGATTTTTTATCTTTTCCCCTGTTGTTATTGCACATGCAAATGGCTGGTAATGACTCAACATTACGACCACTCTCTTCAAGTGACATTTAGCAAAAAGTGATTTAATCTGAGGGCCGAACGCGCTGCTTCCCCTCTCAGTTCGCCCCTGCTCGGCTGGGGTGACCTCATGGCCTTGCCTTAGCCTCCTCCTCCCTGGGAGCACCCAAGTGGGACGCAGCTCACCCACCACCCCGCTTTATTCTCTCCAAAACTCTGCCCGAGGTGTGGGCTGAACTGGGCACACTGGGGTTGGGGGGGGGGTGTCTGACCCTTGCGCTCCCTCTAGCCATGAAAAGCCCCCACTGCCCGAGGTGTGGGTTGAACTGGCCCCCCTGGGGTGGGGGGGGGGTTGTCTGCCCCTTGCGCCCCCTCTAGCCATGAAAAGCCCCCATCAAAGGGGGGGATGAGGGGAGGGGATAAGAGAGGTGGAGGGGACCATCCCATGCGGCCCCACGCTCAGCCTCCCCGAACCCCATAGGCAGGACCTCGAGCTGAGGGACAATTTAAACCCTCCGTGATGAAGCCCCAGGCAGTGGCTGCAGGGAAAAGAAAAACCATTTTCATGGGGTGGCAGCGATTAGACAGGAACAAATTTCAGTCCTTTCACTTCAGAGAGTGGTTGGGGTTTTTTACGGCCATGATTTTAACCCCCCTAAAGGTGTCACTTGCTTCATTTTTAACATGCATTTTTCTAACCAGTTTGAATGGGAAACATGGATTGACTTCTTCCACCGAGGTTACTGCTATCAGCTTGTTTTGCCTAGATAAAATAACTTGTTAAGTGACGTATCTGCTGTCTTCCCTCTTTCTTCAGTACCTTTCCTTGAGCCTGATGAAGTTTGTGCTGCGTTCTCCAGAAATGCTAGCAAAAAAGAGCTACTTTTCCACCAACCTCACTCTTTTCTTGCTGCTTTTTCCTCCTGTAACATGATTGAGTTAATACAAACCAGAAGAAAAAAAACCCAGACGCACCAAATAAATTTTGTTTTAATCTGACTGTAAAAAAGTGCTGAAAGAAATAACCAGTCTTGGTGCTGGTGGGGAGGCAGGACACCTGCGAGCACTGGTGCTCCTCCACCCCAGCCAGCTCTGGCAGT
>NW_010389119.1:39632-39892 GCF_000710305.1 Buceros rhinoceros silvestris
GCAGGAAGTCAAAGACTACAGATTTTCCCAGGAAATTTCTAATATTTTCTCCTTCTGGATGGGCCAGAGAATATCATGAGAGCAGCCTCTCCTCTGGTGCTTTGGTATTTCTTTCCTGGGAACCTCCTTGGTGCAGGCAGGCAGAGCCAAGTCTCTCCTGTGGCATTGCCTGCGGCTCAGCTGGCCACAAGGAATGGCACGAAACCCACTTCAATCCCCGGCTTGCACTTGAGCAAGTAACGCCACTTTCTAAATAACAA
>NW_010389120.1:0-1115 GCF_000710305.1 Buceros rhinoceros silvestris
GCTAAGCCTTTGCTCTCAGCTGGTGTATTCACCTGTGGGTGAGACAGCCGGGAGAGATGGTCAGCAAGACCAGACCGGCATGCTGACTGACTGGCATTTAGAAACAAGGCTACAAAATGAGAGCAAGTTTGTCTTTCTACTGGACATCAACTATTTCCAGTTGGAGTTGACACCAGCCAGTTCCAGTTTAAGCTGACACAATGCATCAACCCAGATTTATTTACTAAGCCTGAGACTGCACGTGCTTACAAACATGCTGCACTTCAGGTTCACATCCGTCCCACATGCTGGCCTCCATGGGGATTTTTCTTTGAATTTCGTGGCGTTTCAGGAAAAGCCTCTGACACATGGGGCCACCAGAACCCGAACCATCACACTGTGAGGCATACTCTTGTGAAGGCCAGCAAATAATGAGCTGAAACAGAAGTGAGACACCTGTGCTGCTTTAAAAAAAATTAAGCAAGGAAGAAGTGGAACATTATCAGTTGCCATTGCTCAAAAAGTTTCAACCTTTCCCAGTATTTTGTTTACAGTTGCAATGGGTAATGCCAGACACCAACTTGGTAATGGTAAGGACTTGCCCAAGGTGTTGGGTGAAGGCTATTGCTGACCCCTCAATAGCACCCTCTGTGCAAGGGGAGGGTTTTCCAGCTCCACATCCAGCACTCGATGACCACTTTCTGGACTATAACCAATTTTTGGTTAACAACTTCATCTCAGCAGGTCTAATGAAGAACCTGACGCTGTGTCCTGGTTTGAGCTAAAACTTCCTTGTTTTGGGAAATGGACAAATAGAATTATTCCATGTAGTACAATAATTCCACATTTAACTGGCCAAATGGAGTCAGGTGCAATGTTACGTGTCAAGGTTATAAAAGCAGCAAGCAAGGGGAGGATCGCTCTCTTGGCTTCCGGACTTTCACGAAGGGAGGACTCCCACGAACCTGCTCTGCCGCCTACTAGGCCGAACGCAGACCGAGACCTGAGGGCCTGCATTGGATCACAGACTCTGAACTGTTTTGCTGTGGGTCCTGTCTCGTCCAAACCGGGTGAGAGTATCCGAACTTCAACTCCCTTTTGTGCTGCGAGCTCTCCTGAGTTTCTCCGCAGTTTTC
>NW_010389121.1:0-23459 GCF_000710305.1 Buceros rhinoceros silvestris
GGTCCCTTCCAACCCAAACCATGATCCTGTGAAATAAGGCATGAACACAAAGTATGGACTTTGCCTTTATCAGTCTCAGGTAGGGAACTTTCATCCCTCTGCCCAGCTACCTGGTCTTGTGAAGTGCAGAAGCTTAACCTCTTTGAAATTTCCACCTCTCTGTCCAGCGTGGTTAGCACCGGCCCATAAGGACAGACATGCAGGGGCTCATCGCTGGCAACCTCCTTCCTCTAACAAGACAAAACCAATACCGAAGCCTCCTAGTACAGCAATCACTACAAGGCACAATTCCCCAAAGGTTTCTATGCAAGTTACTATCCCTGCTGTATGACCAGCCACCTCATCACCACAAATGTCCTTCATCCAAAAAGGCTCTGGTGAGCTGATGGTGCTTTGCTCACAGCAGACCGATAGCGGGTGCTGAAAACAAACGGAAAGGATAAAGGCAGATGACGGTGTGAGACGCCAGCACATGAAGATTTGCATATCGTGACTTATGCTGTATACCTGTGGTTAGGTTTGGTAGGCAATGCACCGTCAATACAGACGGACTATGCATAAGTCAAAAGGGATGAAAATCTGAGCTGTCAGAGTCTGTCTGGCCCAAGGCTCTGCACAGATCTTGACCAACAAAACTGATATTGCTGCCCTGCTGCGCTAGAGACTACATGTTGCCAGCTCCCTCATTCACCTTCTCTGCTGTCCTAGGGTTTTCCTTCTTCTGGGATACCATTCTTCTTCCAGGCTTTGCAGGCCTTCCTTTTTCCTTACACTACTTTTCCTTCTTATGTGTATGTCTCTTGTCTCCCCCTTCCTACTCGGACCACCTACTCCGGTGGAAGATGGAAGGAGGAGAAAATTCTCACAAATCAAGAGACCATGGATAATGAGGAGAGGGGCTAAGAAGATCGCCATCATGGGAAGGACACGTTGAAAGGAAGAATTTCTCTAGTGGTTCCTAGAGATTATATCCTTCAAGCTGCCCCATGTCAGGAAAGCCCCAGAATGAACAATCCAGCTCATGTAAGTCCCTTTTCTGGGCAAAACATTATGTACTTGATTAACAGTCCTATATACATATATATATAAATGCCTAAACCCAAGAATGTTATTTCAGGTAGAAGCATCTGTATCAACATCACGGTGACTTTGCTTGCCTCCTGTTCTTGAGGTAAATACATACATTATTTTTTGTTAATCTTCAAAAGTTTGGACAAGTGCTGTACTCAACCCTCAAAAGTCACTGTAGTTCCAACTCTACAGGAGGGAGGGGATGTGAGATCAAACAAGGTAAGCTCTGAGCTTGTAACAATTAATTTTTTAGCTTTATTCAAAAGTAGAATAAGCAACATTAGTCCAGGAAAGCCAGTTACCATGCAGTAATACCTACAGGGCCTACGACTACTGAATAATTTAGAGTAAACTTTGCATTGAGTGCCATGAACTATACTCTTAAAAAAAAAAAAGTACACAGTCAAATTAGTTAGTTCAGCTTGAAATATCTGGGTCCTGATCCAGGATTTATGCCTGTAATTCAATCATACTACCCTCAGTCTACATTTTCATCTCCAGTGAGAAATGCCCATCTGCCTCAATCCAAGCAGAGCAAAGTCCAGTACGGCCTTAGCTGTGCATTCCAGCTCAGGACTCGGGTTTCCTCTGTGATGTGCATGTTCTCCTCCACACACATCAGTCCTGTCCAAATAACACTGCAACCCTGACTGACCTTTCAATATTAATGACAACATACTCTAGAAAGCACTGGTAGAGAGGTTTTCAAAGCTGCTGAAAGACACAGATAGGTATTTTGTGGGATTTTCAAATGTGACTAAACAGGCCAATTGGCTGATGCCCACTGCTTTCATAAAATCAGTAAGAGTTTGGTACCTAACTTCTTCAGTTGTGTTTGGAAGCCTTGCTGCAAGCATCTTTGAATAATTAAGGATTTCTGGACATGTCGCCTTACTTACAGATGAGGTCTGCCCAGGCACAATGTAAAACCAAACAAAAAAATTGTCGCAAAACCACTTAGAGGTTGATCCCTAGTACATGAGAGTGCTCGGAATGGCTGCGCTGCTCCGGACAAGACACAGTGAGTCAGCTTCAGCTTTGGTTCCACAGGTGTTGTACCCCTGATTCAGACCCAGCAGACACTAGGCTAGCACTGTTTTACTGAAGCCTGAGCATCCTCAAGGCATCTACTTAATAACAGCAACAAGAATGTGAAGCAGGAGTGATGAGTGGAGAAAACCTGCAATTGAAACAGCTGCTTCACCTACTTGGTTTCCAAAAGAAAAAGGAAAAAAGAATGGCTCTGCATCTCCACATCTTGTTCCTTTTTCCTTCACTGGTAACCTGGAGCATTTCTGGCAAGGGCTGCCAGATAGTTTGCAACCTGAAGCTATGCTCCAGAGGCCTCTCACCTGGGAGTGCTAACCAAATCGTGGGCTGTGATCTGCTCACCACCATTTTGCCTGTTACACACAATGCAGGAGACTACTTCATCAACAGCCCCTTGAGCAAAGATTTTTACCTCTGCCGCAGCAGGTAAACCAAGACTTGCAAGAAGTGCCACTTTGGCAAGGTCAGTTCTGGTTCGAGAAGTAATTGCTCACAGATGCATGGTACTGCTGTCCTTATCAGGATACTTTCACTTACTTTAACTGTAATATTAAAATAAACAAAAGACTTTTTGTGTTTCAGTGTGAGGTAGAAGTCACAGTTCACCACTGAACTCATCACTAGCACGTGAAAAATATTTCAGGAAGTCACATCACACAGGTCTTCCCCAGAAGTCAATGCACTGAAAAAGAAATATATCATGTATATCGCTCATCTCTTCCTCACAGATCTGCGTTCATCAAATTGGAGCTTAGATTCATTTTAGCCACGTGGTCAAAATTAGCCATATGAATCTGTCAGAATTATCTGCCTTTCTGTTCCGTGCTCATGCCTGCATTCAGAACCAGACGCAAACACGCACTGATGCTGATATTCATCTTCTGGTTATTCAGAAACAAGCCCCCACCTCCAGCAGTATTTGCATTCAGGCTGGAATAGGTGGCACCACCCCAGTGGAGAGCTTGATGTGAAGCTCTGCATTTACAGCCCTGTCACCAGACTAAATCAAATGGTATGTGGTCCATAACGCTGTCAGGAAGGTAGGGTATGCCGTTCTGCATCTGATTAAGAGTGATATATTCAGTCAACCCACATAATAATGTTGGTTCAGGACTAAAATGAGAAACTACTGGCGAATGCAATAATCTTCTTTCTCAAATGATGAAGAGGATGTGCAAATACACCCAGAGTATAAAAATCTAGCAAACCTATCAACAGGGATACCAGGATCAGGACTGGGATGCTTTACAGGCTGTGTGCTCTGCCTTTTGCCTCCTATTTGGTGTTTACGCTTAGAAATAGAGCTGTGGGGGACGGGATATTTAGGAACTGTCACTGCATGTTTGACATATGGGTGCTGCCTGGCTCATGGCATCTTTATGGTAGTGTGACTTCTAATCCAGACATATGCAGATTAGCAGCGGGTTCAGTCATGCTGAAAGCATCCAGGGCTTCCTTTTAAGCACCGATCCCGTTCTGACTGGCAGCGATGTGACTGTCAGCTACTGTCTCCTGATGTCTCTCTCACATGACTCCCAAGTGCCGTGATACACCGCGCTCGGACGACTATCCAATTTCCAATCAGTGTACCACGGCAGCGGACAGTAACGGGGGTTTCTGTTCCTGGCTGGGTGCCACAGTGTACTTGGAGACATTTGCCGCTTGCATGTGAGTTTTGGAATCCCCTTTTACAATCAGGAGGTCTATGGAAAAAGAAATCCCTACGACAGCATGAACATAATACTGGCTCTGTCTGATGCCAAAAGCATTAATCTCCTCCAGCCTTAAGGCCGTGTGCCTACGGACTCCAAATGTCCCAGTTCACTCAGCACACTTCTCTCGATCTTATGTGCGATTTTTTGATAATTATAATGTCACACGAGAGCACACTACACTGTCTTTGAGTTACAAAACTGGAGCTTCACACTGATGGAAAAATGCAGGTATTTTTTAAAAATCACTTATAGAAGAATGAAGAAGCCATGATTGCAAACTGCAAACCTGGTGGTACAGTAGCTTCCAAACTTGGGGATCAGTTGCCTTTATCTTGGTTAAATGATGCTCCAGTTTAAATAAAAATCTCTCAGTTTAATTTTAATCGAAGAAACATGGAGTCCGGGCAACTCTCACTGGCAATAGAGCCCGCAGCCTCACTTAATTCAAGGCAGGACTCCACTTAAAATGTTTATAAAAGGAGCAACAGGTGACTAAACGCTCCGCTGAGAGGCACATCAGAAATGCTTTTGACAAACAAAAAACTTGGCTCTGTCTTTTGTACCAAGGTAGGTTTTGAATTTAAAGAGGTGTTCATAAAAATGAAGAAAAAGAAGCGGTTTTGCTGTGAGCCCTCCTCCCCTGTCACTGCCTCTCACAACTGTTTGGTTTTCAGTTTTGGACTCCTCATTCTGCCTGTACATGGAGAGGGAGGCCCTCCCATGGTGGTGGGCTTTAGAGCTCCTGCAAAGGCATCTCATGTCCCCACTCAGAAATTCCCGCCAGAAATTTTCCTTTCTTTGTCATTACAAGTTAAGTGATGCGTGTTTGGGGCTCTGCAAAATGTTTGTTAATATAAAACACTTGTCAAGGTAGGGAGTTCACTCAGTCCTACCGCTGTCACCATCCCCTCCCAAAAGCTGCTCAGGCTGCTCTAAGAGATGCTACAGTACAAGGAGGAGGTAAGCTAGCAGCTAGCAAGGATGACCAGTTGGCCCACTAGAAGGCTGCTGTTGCTGCTCATGGGAACAAATTGCTGCTCAGAGTGAAGGTGAGGTTCCAATTCCAGTGCAGAGCCCCCACGCAGAAGCAGTGTATGCTCCAGGCATTCCTAAAATTAAGACGCTGCCTTCCAATGGACAATCCACCAGCCTGTCCACCAGACGGTCTTGTGGCCAGCACAGCTTTCATGCCTGTAATGGGACAGGACTATTGCCAACGCTCCTTGAATGAGAGGAGGGAAGGACGGAAACAGAGATGTGTCCCAAATGGATGATACAAGTTTCTTTCCCTTACCACCTCTTACAGAATATTTTTTAACCCTTTTTTATATCATTGACAGAAGGCAAATAGGTCAGTGTCACTGTTCCCTGGCTGTCCATCAAGCATAATTTAGACGCTCAGGTTGTCGCAGAGAATGGAATTTGAGCTGATGCCATGCAAGTGTGTTAAAAAGGCCACTAGAAACTGAAGCCACATTTTGTTGCCTACAATTTGGGCATGGCAGAATGACTGCAGATGTTTGGCAGGTCATGAAGGCCCAGCAAATTTTTTATGAGACTTAAGGAATGAGGTATGGATGAGATCAATGTGGTCATAGAGAGACTTGTGAAAAGTCAGTAGGATTTATTTTTTGGTAGAGGAAGATCTCCTTTCTGTTGAATTTTGAAAATAACCTGTCTATTAAAAATGTAAATTCAGTCACATGGTTTATAAACAGGCTTGGACAGGTATACTCTAGACTGGGTAAAAAAACTAGCTGGATGGCTGGGCCCAAAGAGTGCTGGTGAATGGAGTTAAATACAGTTGGAGGCCCGTCACACGTGGTGTTCCCCAGGGCTCAGTACTGGGAATTCTCTTTAACATCTTTATCAACAATCTGGATGAGGGGATTGAGTGCACCCTCAGAAAGTTTACAGATGACACCAAGTTGGGCAGGAGTGATGATCTGCTTGAAGGTTGGGAGGCTCTGCAGAGGGATCTGGACAGGCTGGATCGATGGACTGAGGACAATTGTATGAGGTTCAACATGGCCAAATCCTGCACTTGGGTCACAACAACTCCACTCAATGCTACAGGCTTGGGTAGGAGTGGCTGGAAAGCTGCCTGGCAGAAAAAGACCTGGGGGTGCTGGTTGGCAGCCATCTGAATGTGAGCCAGCAGCGTGCCCAGGTGGCCAAGGCAGCTGTATCCTGGCTTGTATCAGAAATAGTGTGACCAGCATAAGCACGGAAATGATTGCGCCCCTGTAGTCAGCACTGGTGAGACCAAACCTTGAATACTGTGTCCAGTTTTGGGCCCCTCACTACAAGAAAGACATCACTGAGGTGCTGGAGCATGTCCAGAGAAGAGCAACAAAGCTGGTGAAAGGTCTAGAGCTCTAGAAAGGTCTTACAAAGAGTGGCTGAGGGAACGGGGGTTGTTTAGCCTGAAGAAAAGGAGGCTGAGGGGAGACCTTATTGCTCTCTACAACCACCTGAAAGGAGGTTGTAGTGAGGTGGGGCTTGATCTCTCCTCCCAAGTAACAAGTGATAGGACAAGAGGAAATGGCCTCCGCCTGCACCAGGGGAGGTTTAGATTGAGTATCAGGAAAAATTTCTTCACCAAAAGGGTTGTCAAGTGCTAGAACAAGCTGTCCAGGGAAGTGGTTGAGTCACTGTCACTGGAGGTACTTAAAAAGTGTGCAGATGTCATGCTCAGGGACATGGTTTAGAGGCAGACTCGACAGCATTCAGTTTTTGTTTGGACTCAATGATTTTTAAGGTCTTTTCCAAGCTAATGATTCTATGATTCAATAAATGCTGCACGAAAATTACCATTTCCTACATTTTTCTATAAATGCAGTTCCTGTTGGCTGATGGAGAGGAAGCTTCAGGTTTCTCACTTTTCTTTGTATTACTGAGTGTAGACCATGTGCCTGGATCAGCTGAGCATGGGTCACAGGAGCAGCAACAGTGAAGTTCACCACAGATCATCCTGCCTGCTGTTGTGGTCTGCAAAGCCATCGTCATAGGCACAAGACTACAGAACTCCTTCAGCTGGAAGGGGCCTTTGGGAGTCACCTAGTCCAACTTCCCACTCAAGCAGGGCAACTTAAAAGTTAGATCATCACTAATTAAAACCACAATGAAATACAACAGAAACATCGGGGATGTGCATCTGCATTGGACGTGCAGCATCAAACGGAGGATTCAGAAGAATTTCACAAGTACATTCTCTTAACTTCAGCAGTGTATTTTAATGTGACACTGATTCATGATCAGCTTTCTCAGATAAATACACCATACTCAGAAACCAGCATCTAGAAGTTGTTCAAGCTTAGTAACAAACTGACCAAAGGAAACTTAATTAACCCAAACACAAGCAGCAGACAAAACAGTTGTCAAACAGCATAATCCTGCCTTTTACTTTATTTCAGGTGTGGGGTTTTTTTAGGAACCGTAATTTCACCTTGTCAAGTACGAGTTTCTGGGGTTTTTTTCTGGGGGGCTGGCTCTCTCCAGATCAAAGCAGAGGCACATGACAAGAGAACTGAGAGCAAGCATGTGCTCTCGCAGTTGGTGCCAGGCAGCGGAGGGTGACCGAATCTGCTCCTCATTTACTTCTGTGCAGCTGGGGATCTCTAACAGCACTCTGCTTGCTCCGCTTGCATTTCCTTTTTACAGGGGAGAGACTTTCATCAGAAAGCTGGAACAAATTGCACCTTTGGTTAAACCATCATGCATGCTAACCGTTGCTTCCTCTTTCCTGGTATCTGACCTCACAGCCATGTTCTTTGAGGAAGTCACAGTGACGGCGACTGTTTCTAACCGCTGCTCCCTTCTATTTTAAGCTGTCTGAGAACGATCCCATCCCTTTGTAATCTGTTCTGGCTAAATACCTTATATCTGTAACCCGTACAGCCAGGAACACTGTTTGAGAAGACCAGAGGACAGACAGAACATTTCTGAGCAGAACAAAGGAGCAGAAAAGGAAAGCGTGGCTCTTTGTATTTATTTATTTATTTACTATCGATTCGAAACTCTGTAACAACAGCAGCACTTTGATTGATGTGAAGTCACAATGAAGTCACAGTAGACTTGGCGGTGTGATGAATGCTCCTTTGACCTTTGGAGAGGGTCGGCCTCACTCCCCACTGCTGTGCACCCAGGGTTGTAATTTATACCTGTGGCAAAGTGTTTACCAAACCAGCACGGCAGCAGTTTCTAGCCACTTGTGCGAACCACAACACAAGGAACAAGGCAGGGGGAAATCAGCTCCAGTGCCTTCTCCCACAAGGCATCAAAGAGAGGATCTTTTATAATTTACTACCATACCGCCTAAGTGCCAACCCAGAGCGGGGCCCTGCCAGGCGCCCTACGAACACAGAATAGCGATGGCTGCTTGCTGCAGCCCCAGGGCTTGTCTGCTGGGGGAAGTTACTGCTCATTAAATGAAGGTGTGTGCAGGGAACGCGGCTCTTTGTGCTCCGGGAGGAGCCGGTGCAGTTCCCGAGCTCCCGGGCTGTCCACAGGCACTGTGTAAACCTGCGTGGCGGCACAGCAGCTGAGTCAAAGGGCTGGAGCTCCACTCGTACCCCTCCTAAACCCACCCTGCATCCCAAGCAGATCAGCCCTGTGCAGAGAATCCTTTTTAACCCTTTGCAAGCTGCAAAAGGCTGGGAAACAGGCAGAAGAATTATGTGGGGGAAGAGGTTTATGGAACTCTGCATGTAACCCTGAAAGGACAGTGCTGGTCACATCTGCAGAGCCTTGCTAGATCACTCCCAAGAACTGGCTCAGGGTGCCCCAAAGTGGAGTCTACCTGTCCATCGCTGTCCATCTACCTGTGTCCATCCTGAAGGCCTTCAGGCATCCCAAATCCCTCCTCAGGCAGAGACCAGCTCTGTGCTCTCAGGACTGACATCAAACTTCAGAGCCCTCCAGGAGGGAAAGGATTCAACATGAAGGTCCTTGAGTCATCTCATTCTCAAGGCAAATGCACCACAGTCAGGCTCTAACCTCACCGTGAAGCACTACAGAGGGGTCCTGCCTTACTGAAAGCTGTGTAAGATCACTTGACAGCAGATCTAGCTGATCACATGCAGGCGTGCCAGGGCTGGGGCAAGGAGAACTCAATCCATCATCTCTTTACCACCAACCAAGGGCCAAAATGCACCTTTTCTGAAAGGACCACATGGGCTTGAATGGAAATAAGAGGTCTTATACAGCAAGTGTTTTGAACACATGAGCTCCTGGGCCCTCACAGAGAGATGGCTCTTCAGATGATTCAAGGCAGCTGTTGGAAAGATGTTCCCTGAAACGTGCCCGCACTAAACACAGTGATCACCCAGTTCCAGCCTTTGGGGAAAAAAAAAAAACAAACTAATTCCTGACAGAAGAAACACATCCTCCAGCTTCTTCCAGAAGTCCAGGGCACCTCCCAGGACTACCTTATTCTCCCTTCCTTAGAGGCATGCCTATGGAGCCAGTGAAAGACCGCAGTTTCTGACTCCAAGAGAAGAGCCCAAGCACGTGTCCCGGGATGGGGCAATTTGGGCTGGGTGTCACAGCCTGTTTGGGCTTGCCTTCCTTTTTGTAAGAAAAGAAGAGGAAGCCTGAGAGCAAGGTGTGACCTACAAAATGAACACACAACTACGCAGCCCCTTTTCTGTCTTTTAAAAGTCTTGCAATTCCCTGGTGTATACCTAACATACTAATTTTGAAAGTGCCCAAGAGGAACTGGGATTTGGCTTACTTGCAGTGTTGTGACAGGCAAGGTCGTAGGAAACCTGTGTATAATATCACCCCAGACACCAGTGGCTCCAGGACTAGGCAGGCTGGCTGTGGGTCTGGGAGTGCCTGCACTTCATGCATTCCCTTGCAAAAGGCAGGGAATGTTAAAACGGCCAAAGCACCATCATTTTGCACTTACATACCTGCATCAGCACAGAAAATACAGCAGGATATGCTGGGGGAACAAGCTGCAAAAGTGATGTGATAAAACATATGTGATAAAACACATATGATGAAATAGTCTTCACGGAGTAGACAAAACACCATTCTCTGTCTAATACCATGTCTAACGCCACCCCCCACTCCACTCCTCAGTCCTGCCAGGATTAACTCCACCAAAAATTTCACAGAGCCCCCCCGAGACACACAGGCACAACTACATCTCTGTCCCTCAAGTCCTGCCTCCCTTGTGGCCAACAAAACCTCCCCTGGGTCCCAGTGACACCCTGCACTGCAGTTCTTGGCTGAAGGCAGGACTCAGTAAGGAAACGGAGGTCACAGCTAACTTCTGCTTCCACAGGCTCTCCCCACTTCTCGCTTTTACAAGCACCCAAGAGACAAGCGCTGTTTATTTAGCAAAAACTCTGCAATTAGTTAACTTAGACTAAATAGTGTTTCTGAGCCAGTTAACTTGTTCCCAGCTGCTACTGAAGAGCCAGATATGATGAAGCCTATGAGGTGTCCCAAGCATAACTCAGTGCAGAGTTTGTCCTGTGTGGTCCTCACAAGTGTTGGCGCAAGAGTCAGCTGGCTAACCACTAGAAAGCAAAACCATACTCCTCATAAGCTTTCAATTAGAAACAGTAAATTAATGAAGCCACAGTCACTTCTTAAAAGCTTCTTTTCCAAAGCAAGCCTTTTCTGATTTCTTTCAGGATTCTGAGGCGAGGATGGGTTCCATCTCCTGAAAGACTGGATGGGAGAGCAGGGCAGGCAGGCAGATGCAACACAGAACAGCAATGCTGTTAGAACATCAGGAAGATTTTTGACTGCAAGGTTCCACCACCTACTCACGGCAGGGCTAGCTTCAAGGAAGACCAAGTTGCATTGCAAGCAAGCTTCTGTCTTCATGGACAGAGACACTGCAACGTTTCAGACAGATCCACTGCAGCATTTGACTAAGTCTCCTGGTGACGAATTTCCTTCCTACAGTCAGAACTCCCCTTGCTGCATCTTGTGACCGTTGCCTCTTGTCCTTTTACTGAGCAATGTTGAGAGAAGCCTGGATCTGTCTTCTCTGTAACTCCTCTTCAGATGACTGAGGACACCAATTAGATCTCCCCTTATCCTCTTGTTCTCTGCGCAAAATATCCCCAGTTCCCTGAGCCCATTCTGCTATGTTACACACTCCAGCCTCCAAAACAGAGGCATTTAACTCAAAATAAATTACACTATTCCATTACGGCAGGGGTCAAAACCAATGACCTCAGGATGTCGCTCTGTGTATTTTAATGATAGAATGCTGACATTTTAAAACCATTTGAGGATTTTTTTCCTCATTCTGTAGAGGTTAAATGCTCCTATAAAACTACAATAAATTATCAATCATATGGAGTTACATTTTATTACAAGTTGCACAAAATGCAGCAACAAATCACATCCTAGCAGGTGACCATCCCTCTCTGCTACGTCTTAAGCCTGTCGCTTGGCCAGCTGAGCTACGCTAAGCATCAGATAAAACCTGCAGACTCATTAGGCCCCACTGGCACCTGCAGAATTAGCACCTGCAGTTTTGGCCAGCCTGCTAAACTAATTGAACCAAGCAGCTCCAACCTATCGGATTTCACTCCTCTTTTCACACATAACTTTTGACGTCCTTTGCAAGAGGTTGTGAGCAACTGCATATTTGATTTAGTCTGAAATTTGATCATTTTTGCAGGTGACTGCAGCTTTTTAACGCAAACATGGAGTTAGCTCTTTATTCTCGTTGCAGAACAGACTGGATTTGGTTTTCTGTTCTGCTTTAGGAAACTGCCACTGGATATTCAGTGGCAAGCAGTCTGAATAGCTGGATCTAATTTTTGCTATAGCCCCGGTTACAATAACAATCCTTACATCTCTTGTAATTAACACCCAGCATTTCACCTACAACTCCATCACAGCCTCTCCTTCTGTACATTTAATCACCCTCTCCTAACCTCCGACTCAGCTAATGGCGCTGCTGGTTGATTAGCAAACAAATAATCACCTGAGTGCCAGATAGAAGCAGCTGCACCCTGTGCGTGTCACTCCCCACCCAGCTGCAGGACGCAGCGAATGCGAGACGCTTGTCTTGGAGCACGCCTGGCAGCAGAGCACTGGACACAGGGAGTGGTGTGGGCACACATGCGTGTGCTTGTATGTATGCAGAGAAATAAGAACGAGGAAAGCAAGGAATATGTCACAGAAACATTTTTATCTGCTTTTCTCTCCTGGCTAATTTGTTTCTCGGTGTTTCCTCACTGTCATGACTACCATACCATCTGCTGAAGAGAAAAGTTTGGTGTAATCCCAGGTAGTCAGAAAATGAGCTGGCTGCTCAGGCTGTGCAGAGAGAGCGAATTTGGTAAGTCGTCCTGACTAATGCACGCTATGTGTGTCTCATGAGTTTACAGTTTCTAAACACTACAAGATGGCAAGCAGTTACAACTAATACAACGCTTGGCAAAATCTCCTGAATAAACCCAAATTTCACATTTGATTCACAAAGTGACTGCGCTGTTCAACAAAAGACCAGCTTGTAATAGTTGTCAGCATTATTTACACAAATACGTTAATATTTTGAAACTGCACTCATCACCTTGAAAAGAAGTTAGAGATTCAATTCCAGCTTCAGCGCACATATACTAGAATGCTCTGAAGTACATCCGAGAATTCTCATTTAATGATGTGATATTTTATTTTAAAATACACACTCAGGTGTTTGGTGATTATTCAGGGAAGATATAAAGCTCACTCAAATGTGCTGGCTTCTCTAAGGCTGGATCTTGCTTTGTTGTTTGATTTTCTTGACAAAAATGGCATTAATACTTTGATGGAACCTGGGTTTATATCAGAGACTTATTAAACTGAGCAGTGTGAACACAAAACAAAAGAGAGACTGAACTTTAGAACGTAAAGATCTGTTGGGCACCCTTTCAGTTGGAAAGAAATTATGATTAGGTTAAAGGTAACCTATTTTTTTTAACTAACCTTGTGGAAAACTCAAACTTGTGCCCAACGTAGATGCACATTAACACCTTGTTAACATATTTACTTTTTTGTGTGTGTGACAAAGGCAGACACTAGCAAAGACAGTCAAATTGAGGTGAAGAGCTATTAACATTATCCCTTATATGGGTGTAACTGAAGGTCAGATTGAATGTTGCAAGCAGGCAAATGGATGGGAGTAGCAGTATAAGAGCGGAAATGTTTTCCCCATCTTATTAGGGAATGTCTGCCTGATTACAATGAGGGGAAGCAGCAGAAAGAAAGGGGAAGGAGCCTCTGTCTCCCATTACGCTTACAATTCTGTCCTCACAAGGCTTTAAATTCCCATCCATTTGTTTAGATTGTACTCTTCCTTCAGAGCAACACAATGTCTTCCGTGTTTGCCAACAAAGACATGAACTCCCTTAAAGCTCTCCTTCTAGCTGAAACTGCCCACCAAGCTAGAGCCCTAGGTCTAAGTCTATGTGAGGAAATGCAAGAATCCTAAGCAGAGCTCACCCACATATTTCCCCAATAGGATAACACTGCTGTGCCACCAGCAATCTCTGCTCGAGCAAATAAAACTTGGCAGCAGACACAGGTGAACCTTCTGAAAGATCTAATTGTAGAAAATGTACTAATGTGTTGGCTACATGTGATAAGTGTTTTGTGGGCTGTATCTATACCGCTGGATCAAAACTGCATTGCTTCTACATTTTTTACATCCATACCTTGGGCTTTAATACTCATCTACTCACATGGAATCAGCCATAATCACATTTGCCATAGGTGAGCTGTTACCAGAACTAGGGGCTATTAACTGCTAGGAAAACCTGAACTGAAAACACACTTGGCCAGGTAAGGGACAGAAGAGAGTATGAACAGCATCCTGCCCTCCTGCTGCTGCAGCACTGACTCCATGAGAATTTGCGTGTGTGTGTGCGCGTGTGCGCGCATGAGCATGCACGTGTGTTGATAAATCATGGGCAATACTAACCTTCTCAAAACAGGGAAGGGTAGGGAGGTTCCACAGTGCCAGGTGTATTGGGTGCATATGAGTGCCCACCGGCATCTGTAGAGAGTGAATTTCTGTTACCTACATTCTATTAGGTCTCAGAAAATGAACTCAACCCTTTCCTTCATAAAATAGCACTGTATGGAAGTGGAATCATCTCCAGGAGAACAGCATTGATGGACAGAGAAATGCCAAATTATGTATTTCACCATTTGCACTTAAAAGAGTGGTATAAGTGGTTTGAACAATTGTCTTCTGAGCAAAGCAGACTGAACACAGTGCCTGGAGGTCTTAAATGCTGGCATCCAGCTACTGGGTCACATTTGTATCATTGCATCTATGCGATGATTATACATTTCCTTCCAAATTGCTGATGAAGGTATTGAGCAGTGCTGAACCAAGAATAGCTCCCTATGCAACTTCGGTCCAAAATTTACAGCAGTCCTCTGACAGCTCTTCTAAACCAGAGATTTCCAACATGTAGTGTGCAAAGCCCACTGACAGTCCTCATGTGACCTTGAAGAAGCAGCCAAATACAATTAAAACTCTGTCCTGCTGCTTTCTTCTGGAGGCAATGAGAGACTGCTTGAGTAGGTAAGAACTTACTGTCATATCTGGGCTCAGTTTCACACAGTGAAGGGAGATGCTGCTGTCCAACAGCCTCTTCTCCTTCCACCCCTTAGACTACTACAGGATATACAGGCAGAAACTAAGGGCCAGCTCTTTTTCCTCTGAGTAATACCACCACAGCTGCTTTCAGTTTCTCTGACAGCGGCATTCGTTCTGTAGCTGAATGACAGAAATCACTACAGAATCACACTGCTCAGGGATAGTAATGGAAAGTGGAGAAGTAGTATCAAAATAAAACCAGAATGTGCAACTGAAAAAGCTGAATGTGGTAGTAAAATCGCAAACCGTTACCCAAAGCTAATTAATGAGAGCAATAATTCAGCTAATTGCCAATCAGAAGGAGGTGAAGTTGGAGAAACATATAAAAATAAAAGGATGAGAGAGGACCAAATGACACCTGACAGAGGGGCAGTCATTCAAACACGAAATAGCACACAGCAAGAAAAAACAAGGCAGACAATATAACAATGACACAAAGGAACAGACACCACCAAACACGACAGAAAAATCTAGACCATAATATTCATAATCCCAGCAAAGACCCAAGTCAGTCTCAGAAAACTGTATACAACTTTTGGCAGTTGAATTCAAAGGAAGAGTGTGGTTTATTAACAAAGGCACACTGGGGAAAGGGGACAGGTAGGAAGACAGACAAGTGAAAACCAACTTTTCCAATCTTTTATGTTCATTTCACCATTGCATCAACATTTTTCCCCTCTCGTGCACTCACAATCACCCACACACATACACGCACTCTCCATTTCTTTCCTTGCTTCAGCCTATTGAATCCTGTCACTCATCAGGTGTCTGAGGTCTCCAGTATTCTTTGTTCCTTTTGTGTACAAATAACCAGCCCAATGCCAGGGTTCCGGCATGGCTACAGAGAAATGTACTTACAAAGACCTTCTTAAAGTCCAGCAAACTCTAAAAGCTATTTGTGCAGTCAGTGTACCTCAAGAAGATACTGTGAAATTAAGAGATGAAATCACAAAACTTTGGATCTCTTGAGGGGCTACCCTACACTGCAGTTTATTTGAAGTCTTCAGAAGATGATAGGCTGAATTCGGAAGATTATCTGCTGAATACTTTTGTTATTGTTAGAAAATGTTAATTGGTCAAAAACAAACTTTGGGGGAAAATAAGGCAGTATCAAGAAGGTGAGCCACAAATTTTGGTCAAAACTAGGAAGAAAGGAACACCAGGATAGTTAGTAACTTGCTTGTGAGGGAAATTCACATGGTGGCATCTGAAAGAACCAGACTCAAGCCCTAGCTCTGCCTGATTCACAACAAGAATGTAAAGGAAGCCAAGTCAGTCTTTCTGTGGTTCAGTGACTATTAATACAAGACAGAACAGACGCAATTGGAAAGCCTCAGAAAGTCCCCCACACACTCCCTCACGAAAGGCACTGTCTGGAGACTAGGGAGGCCACAGACTAGTTTCAGCAGAGCAGGCACTTGCAACTACATTGAACCATTGCAGGTATTTCTTGAGGGAATATTTATAAAATCTCAGTGAGTTTAATGGCTAATATGCACCTACTTCCATTTTCCTTCTCTCTCACAGCCCTCAAAAATGTGCGATCCTGGTGCCTCCACTACACCCTGCTCTCCTCAGGGTGCTTGAAGGAGCAACACATTGGCTGAAACAAGTTGGTTTTACTTAAAGAAACCTGGCTTGGCTTTCTTTTCTTTTGTTTTTGTGAAAGAACAGGAACTGTATAATCCTTCATATGGAGGATGCTGAAGAAGCGAAAATGAGAAGACACCAAATTAAAATTTTATAAAAGTCTTGCTCATTGCAGTTGTATGATCTAGGATAAAGGTTGTTAAAACCAGTAACAGCAACAAAACCAAACCAAACGCAATTAAGACACCCAAGGACAAAAATAAGAGAAAGTTTCAGGAGTGATGACTCGGGCACCAAATGATTTTACAAGAGCATAGCAAAGAAAAGTTCAGCAGAAGTGCCTACAAACTCCCTGAAGACGTATGAGAGGAACCTGCAGACAGACAAGATACATAGGCTAATACTGGGAAACAGAACAAACTCTTTCTCAGTGGCTGTTGGGAACAGAGAGAGCTGTGTTTCAGGAAACATCTCCTGGAGGCAGAAAAACTTGACTATTCCTTTGCTAGGACACAAGTAAAAGAAAAATGCAACACCAATAAGAACATTCCTAGAGATTTTTGCTCTTGCCCTGACCCAGAAGCCCATCTCATTCTCATAATACTTGGCTTTGCATCTGTGCAATCACACAGATATCTCCTATTATTTACACGTTATGTTCATCATAAAATCAAAGGGACCTCTGGAGACCATTTAGTCCATTCTCCTGCTTGATACTGTGGGTAACACCCACACTAGCTCCCACCAGCTGTGGCCAACTGGCCAGCTCCTGAAAATTGCCCAGGGTGGAGATTGCAGTCTTTCTCAGGAACATGTTCCAGAGCTGCACTGCCCCCTCATGACTTTTCCCATCTGTCCAACCAGAACCTCCCAACTGCAGTTCTTGGCTGTTGCTTCTTGTCATATCATCTGCTACCAAATGGAAGAGTTTAGCTCCATTGTCTTTGCTATTCCCCCTCCAGTTGCTGTAGGCCTGTTACTAAGATCACCCTACAGCCTTCTCTTCACCAGACTAATCCCTCAACCTTTTTCTGGGCTCTTGTCCTTCACTATCCTGGAAGTCCTCCACTGGAGTCCCTCCAGCTTCTTTATGGCTTCCTTTGAACTGGGGGGCAGGAAGGAGGGCCAGCACAGAATGCACGATTCCAGGTATGGTCTCACTGGTGCCAAGTAAAGGTGGATGAGAAAAACAACTTTGCTTGATCTTCTGGGTATGCTCCTTCTAGCCCAGTGTGTGGTTTACCTTGCAATGACTTTTGGCTCAACCATAAATGGTTGAAACAGCCCACCATAACCCTGAGGTCCTTCACAGCCAGGCTGCTCCTTAGCCAGTTACCACTTTGTACCAACGCTGGAGTTATTCTGCCCTGAACACAGAAACTTGCATTTCTTCTCGCTTCATCTCATGAAATTTCTGTTGTCCCAGTCTTCAACTTCCTGAAGATTCCTCTGGACTAAAGCTCTGTCATTCTGTGTGTCAATCACTCCCCCCCACTTAACACAGTCTGGAAATTTGCTAATGTGCCATCTGCCTCCCTCATACAGGCCACTGCCTTCTTGTCTTCACTACGTTTCAAGATCAGTTTTGAGATGTTCTTTTTCAGTGACTGAGGTGACAATAACTGTCATACTGGTCCCTGGATCCTCCTTTCTATCTTTATGAATGACAGGCCTTTTAGCCTTTAGCCTTTTCCCAGGCTTCAAGGACCTCTGCAGATCACCCTGATTTTTCACAGATGATAGACAGCAGGTAATTCTTCCTGCACCAACAGACGAATCTCATCAAGCCCATGGCTCTGCATGCAGCTAGTTGTAGTTGTCTCTAACTCATTGCTCCTTTCCTGTAGGCTGTCCTCCATAACAAATAGTGGTGGTATGTGTAAAGCTGGAAGTAGGCTTTGTCTGATGCAAAAAAGATATTGGGGACCCTATTTTGTAATGTTTGCCACTATGTTGTTCTCCCCCATTCATTGTCAGGCCTACATTCTCTTTGAACTTCTTTTATCACTGATGTTCCTCTAGAATTGCTTCTCATTGCCCTTAATGCCCTCTCCTCATTTTAGCTCCAGCTGGGCCTTGACCTTACTCATTTTTGTCAAAAAATGCTCTAACAACATCTTTATACTCTTCCTTTGTTGAATGTTCATCTTTCCAATTCTTACGTGCTATCTGGTTGCATTACTGGCTCACCATGCAACTCCATGCTTAGTAAGGAAAGTCTGCTGCTGAAAGGACACCCTGAACAATGAGGCAGACTGTTCCTCACCTCTCAGTAAATTGGGATTTTTTTTTTTTGCTTGGTTTTGCCTCTTTGCTTTGTTGTTGTTTTTTTTTTTTTTTAAATCAGCCAGCCCTCCTATGTCCCTTTCCCCTTTGGCAGCTTCTCTAGGAATTTGGTGTACAAATTCCCTAATTAAGCCAAATTCTCCTCTATGAAGTCTAATTCTGATGCTTCTCTTCCCTGCGTTCCTCCATACCTTGAACTCAATCGTCTCATGGTCACTGCAGCACAAGTTGCTATTTCTGTCATACTTTCTGCTAGTTCTCCCTGCTTTGCAAGATGCAGGTCAAGTACAGCCCCTCCACCATTCACATTATAAACTGTCAGCAACACAGTCTAGTGACTTCTTGGGTTGCTAACACGGTGCAACTATGTAAGCCTAACAATACCTGTCTGGACAGCTGAAATTTCCCATGAAGGCAAAGGCTTGCAATCAGGAGACTTTTGTAATTGTCTGTAGAAAGCCTCACCCTCTACATCTTGTTCAGGGGACTATGGTCAGACCCTAACACGGCATCTTCAGGGCCACTCTGCCCTTAGACCTTGACCCTCAACAGACACATCCTTGGATTTCTACTGGGACTCCGCAAAGTCAAGGAGCGCCCTTACAGAGGGCACAGCAACCTCGCTAATATCCCCTAAACAGCCTGTGCTCAGTCACGAGAGGACTCCAGTCAGGACCTAACACATAGCTTATACGTGTTTCAGAAGATCTCCCATCAGAAGTTTTCATACCATACACATTTTGTGCAAGACACAAATATTACTGCTCTGTTTTCACTTTTTCCCTCTGTCTTTTCTTCACCCGCTCTCCCTATCATCCTGTTAATTAGTATTTCAGCTCTTCAAGGCTAAGCTTTCCTTCTACATTCGTATTTCACTCACTTGAGTTCCTATCCTCACTGGCATTAATGTAACAATCATCTTTTTAAAAGTGTAAAGTAATATAACTGGGGTGAGTGCTGGGGCTGGGGGGCGGGAAAAGAGGAGTAACTGGTTCCCAGTACTCCTAATTTGCAATTCATCAAACTCAAAAAAGAGGAACGCACCTTAAAACACTCAAAACGATTCAGCATCATTTACAAATGTAAGCAAACCTCTATGATCTAGTTATGGTCATTTATCATTATTAGGAACAGGAAAACATTTAATTTTGAATCCATTTGAATGAATGGGATCAATGTAGGTGATCAAGAAGAGTGAATAGACTCTAATTGTACTACTTTTACTTGAAAATTCATTACAAAATTATGTGCAATAATTATGCTGCTGGTGTACTGAATCCAAAAACGAATTTAAAAAATACCCTTTACTTACACTGATTACATTCTACAATCCTTTCTATGAGATCTAAGAGGACAAAACCAGATAAAGACACTGAAATTTCTGTGTTGATCTTCCAACATAATATACTAGTAGTCATTGATGAATAAGAATTAATGCCTGCTAAAGAATATTCAAAAGAATTAATAACTCTGTGGTCTCGAGAGGGTGAAAGCAGATGCTGCGTACTGACTTCTCCCTATCCTGTACCACTTGCAAGGTGAGATTTCAAGATATAGGAGGCCACAGACCACAAGCAAACCCTCCAGAAGGCCTGCAACGTTCACAAAGTGACAGCGCTCCTTGAACCTATCTCCCATGCTGACCCTTGCCTTCTCCTCCAAGCCTTCCTCCCTAGCGCCCAAGTCAGGGACAGGAGAGAGCATATGCCAGCTTTGGAAGAAGATCTTCATCCAGCCAGTAATGTCCCAGCATGTCCAGAAACAGCCTGTCACGGCAAAGTGCCTGAATTACAGGACCATCTATGCAACTCCTGACTGAACGTGTTCTCCAGCTGCTCTGCTCACATACACTGGCGCCTGCTTACACCAGCAGCCTTGTCTACTTGCTCAGCTGGCTGCTGTGCTGGATTCAGATGGTGAGAAAGGACTCTTCCCATCTAGCTGAACAACCACATCCTGGGTCATTATTTTTATGAAGGGCACTTCTCAGACCCAATAAGCACTAAAACAATACTGAGATTTTAATTCACTTCTTATAAGCTTCCACTTTAAGAGGAAGTTCAGATTTTATGTCAAGTTGCAACTGGTTTCCCCACTGTGAAATGTCTATTAAAATGCAGACCTTCAAGGAACAAACCTGGCGAATGAATTCACTGTCACACCCATGGTTGACTCTCATCAGTCTGTCTCTTAAGTTGCCCTTCCTCCCTATGTTGCCTAAAAGAGGCATCTTTTCTCCTCAGTTGTTCTCTTTAGTCTTCATCATGAGGAAGAATAATCAAGGACACAATTCTGGTAGTAGGTGGCTTCCGTGCAGAGCTCTTCTTCATTGTGCTTGCCAAGAAGAACAGTGCTGTCCCCTTCTTTCCTACCCAGCATTTTACAGGTGGGAAACCAAAGGCCCCCAAAAGGTGATTTACTGAGCTGGCAAAAGACAGAGGCAAATGCCGTATAGACCCTGCTGTCACCATCCAGCACTCTAGCTAGAAGAAGATTTCGTTTCTAGCCTAATCTCAGCCATCACTACTGACGTGAGTCATGTTTCCCACGCTGTCACTGATTCCTCACCTGTGTGATGCTGATAAACTGGGGTCTGAAAGGGGATTTTAGACACCACCTCCTGCCCCAATTACTCACACAGAGATAGCGCTGTTACGCAGAGACAGCTACAGTAATTAGACCTATGACACACCTCAGGGCTTAAACATTGCTCCAGCCACCTTACTTGCAGGATTTCATGAAACAGCCTTGGATTTTCTGAAGGTGCAGCACAACCACAGCACATTTTGGTTTGAAGCATTTCCAGACCTTGAGAGCAATTTTTAATTTAGTTGGGGGGTTTGGGTTTTTTTAAATCCTTACAGAGTAGAGCTTCCTTTTGGCAAGTACATATAAAAGCAGGAAAGCAACAGACAGTTCCAGCCTGACTCTCAGAGAGAGACAAGATCTTTAAAACAGCGTTTCCGCTTCTTCTGAGGCTACAGCCTGTGGTTTCATCTGATATACCTGTGTGGCAACCTATTCAAATGAGCCCACAAAGAGTCTCGTACGTTAAAAGATATGCGAAGGAAAGAGGAATTTCCAGTGGAAAATGTGAATGAATGGAGAGACCTTCACTTGGAGAATCTCTTACCAAAGCACAGCAAACGTCTAGAGGTATCTGCCAGTCTTTTTTTCCATGCCATGAGGCACTCTCTCTTTACTGCTTACCTCAGTTAGAACCCATAGTGTAATTACTGGGCACATCAAAGCATTATGCCTCTCTTCAGAAAGGCTCACAAGCCTGCCCACTCACATTGTGGTCTGCAAGTAACTATGAATCCCCCTGCACTTAGTGATGTATTTCACACCTCAGCTCTGGCCTCGGAGCGATGGTTTTAGGTTCTTCTTGTCCTGACCATTATAGACTCCACAGGAATCCTCAGGCTTAGTCAAACTTTCTATTTTTTCATATTTCATTTTAATAAGAACTACTCTTAGGACATGATGCTCACAGTTTAGTATATAATTAAGAAAAGAACCCATCTATTATCTGAATATTTGAAAACCGTGGTGATAGTACAAGACAGTATAAGTACCTATGTGTTTACACTTGTACTTTGTTATGCAGATGTACAATTGTTCTCTAAATTTGCATGTGGGGTTTTCAATGGCTCAGGGAAGATGTATATGCATGCATATTTATCAGAATCCCAAGGACTTTTGTATGCATCAAGCTCTTGTCCAGGTATAGGTACTAATTATACTGATCACTGAATTTGCCAACATGCCTAGGTGGGGTTTTTTGTTGTGGGTTTTTTTTTTGGCTTTTTTTTTGAAAACCAGAATAATCTCTGAAGCTGATGCTTAAGGGAAATATCAGGGGAGAGAGGGACAATTTGAAAAGAACAAAAGAAATGGAGGGGTTATGGAGCTTTGTTTTTTTGTTTTTCAGACAAGAGTCATACCATCGCTCTTCAACCCTTTGTGTTTCAGTGACAATAACCACAAATTCATTTGTTCTGTATGATGACAGTGGTCTGATTTGGATACAACAAATTCCCTACCAGAAATAATCCACGTTCTGCCCAAAATCTCCACAGCAAAACTAGGTCCACACACCAAAAAGAGCTGCCTGAACAGAAGATAGTAAACCGAATACTCCTGCTGATCTGGGCCTGTTGTTCTGTACCACAGTCCCCATGGTCTCACCCCAGCTGTACATCCCAGTCTCCTCCCTGGCGTTAGTTCTCATGTTCCTCTGCTTTACTGGTGATCCAAAAGGGTTCGCTTCTGTTACATGGACAGTTTTCCGATCTGCTCACTGTGTAGGGGTGCCAGACACCACAAGAGAAGTGACGGGAATGGGTAATTGAGGAGGGATATTCAGCAGTGGCCCCAACTCAAATGTTGTTTATCTGCAGCCTGACTCTTTACAGCTTGTGAAATTATCTGGGAAAGTAGAGTGAAGGGATAGAAGTAAGAGGTCAGTGCTCAATGGCCTTTATGTATATCATCTTTGGGGACCTTCATGCACACTTAGGATCAATCCTAAGTACAGAGGATGCAGTCACCTTGGGCAACTGCAAGCTGATGAACAACCACAGACCTGATACACCAGAGCTGCAGAGAGCCATGTCAGTGCAGCTGCTGACACCAGAGGTTTCAGCTGAGGTCTTCACTCTTGCACATCCCATTCAACAGCAGCAACAAGCTGCACTCCCCAGGCTCTCCGCTCTCTCTCTGAGTTAGTTGCTTCTCCTCCCTTCTCCACTTCCACAGCGTAGGTCCTACCTCAGCATCTCACTTTGGAGGTAGCAGCACTGAGTTCGGTTTACAGTGCTAAGAAGCCCTGAGCAACATTTGCCATATGGCCATGAGTTGCCCATCTGTGCGGCTGTGATCAGAACAGCTGCCAGCACTTGCGATTCACACAGTGCATGAATCTGCAAAGGCCAGGAGGTGCAGGCATCCTCACCCTACCTTAAGTGTTCAGCTAGAACAATCCGCAATTGCTTGAACAGCTTTGGAGATAACAGTAGTCAGCAGCAGTCAGGTCCCCACAACTATGACTATCTGCCGTGCACGGCCATGGACATATTGATTATTGTGGTTAAGCAGGCCCAGGTTATCACGGTTGGGAC
>NW_010389121.1:23544-30215 GCF_000710305.1 Buceros rhinoceros silvestris
CAGGTTATCACGGTTGGTCATCAACCCAAATGAGTGAAATGAGAATGTCAAAGACTGATGAAGGATTATACTGGTATCCAGCCAAATGAACCTGGAGTGATCTACACAATCATTCCCCAGCAAGCAGAGGAAACTCACAAGGCTACTGTCTGCTTTGGGATGGTTTCTGCACAGCTGGAAGCAGCTCAATGGCTCTAGAGACCACCAGCACAACTCTCTGGACCTCAGCAGTGGGACCACTGCAAAGAGCTGCTTGTGGAGCTTATCGCAACAGTGTGACAGAGCAGTTCTGTTGTTGCTTGTTTCTGTGCATTTTTTTAAGGTCAAAACAGCTTAAAATGGCAAAAATGAATTTGTATCAAAACAAAATTTGCAAAAATGAAAGTAAATGCAGTCCTTTGCCCAGCTTAGTATATAACTGTAAATTCCTCATATGTCCTAGCACAGACACCTATGAACTGGAAACAAGGTTGATCTTAATAATAGTATTAAACTACATATTTTTCATTGAACTGGAGGGGATGGAAGTAAGGAGCAGAAGGCTAAGACACCTGCTCCAAGCCTCCTTCAAAAGAAACTATTGTAGGCTGTCATAAAAAGCTTTATAATGCCTCAAAGGCATTGGGTCAATGTGTTAACAATTTCGTTCATACAGCCTAGTGGAAAATAAAGAGAGAAGAACTTCAAGGTATGCTTGCAAACTAAAAACTTCAGCTGTGTAGTTTGATGAGTGGCTTTATGCTGGAAATTCCTTTATAGCTACAGAAAAGTAAAAAAAAACCAAACACTGCAGACCTAATATTGAAACAGTAACAGTGAAGGAACAAAAGAAAGATTTTGAGAGGTTCCCGAGGAATGGGAGAATTAATTATCTCGATGTAACCAAAGGACTATTTTTTCTTTCCTCCTTCTCAAGGCAAAACTTCGGTTCCAGTCTCTCCAAAAAAGAACATCTTTGTTTTTCAGGTGATGTCTGCTTCACTCATGGAGAGAACTGTGAGGAAGGACAGTGTCTGGGGAGATATGGAGCCAAGAACATTTATTGGAAGATATTAACTATATCAGAGAGAGTACTTCAGACTCTGATTTAATTGAAATCAGGAATGTAGCTGGAGAAAAGAAACATCGGCAGCATACCCTAGAGAGCAGCGCTGAAATACGTGCTACGTTGACCACTGACAATCCATAGAGAGCTGGCAGGTCACACTGTGCTGGCTCTTCTCCTTGTTTCCAGCTGCTAAATTACATTAAAGTCAGCTTAAAATTCATTAAATGCCTTCCTATTATTACTTTTCCACATAAGCAGTTGTTATAGCTGCTGCAGAGGCATTGTGTGTCGGTGACAGTGAAGGGAGAGGCCTGAGTAAATATGAATGGGAAAGGAGAAGTGACTGATCAGGGAAACGCTTGGGACCCTTTGCTGCAGAATTTAATTGCTGTTCAAAAGAGGAGAGCAGCTACACAGTAGATTGTGAGTTCAGGTGCTTGAATGCTCCAGAGATACCTTCATACTGATTACGGAGGTCACATTTTGATTTTCAGTTCTCTATAAATTCTGAACCAGTCAGAGTCACCACTCTGTGAGACTGTCATTGCAATGATGCTGACCCGGTGTCACTGATAATTACAGGTAGTTTCAAGTGCTGTCATTAATTTGCCTTTTTCAATCACTTGGTAAGGCCTTACAGGCTTTGTCCTGTATATAATAGTGTTGAAGGTAAAAAGATTTCTTCCATCAGGGATTTAAGGAATTGGATTTAATTCAGATTTTTTAAAAAATCTTTGCACAATTTCTTGCAAGTTGTGGAAAAAATATTTGTTTAGTTGTTTTCACCAATTTGAGTGGGAAGTTTTTGCAGACCAGGGTAGGGAAGACTGAAGTTCAGGTGTTACCAGAAATATACTGTTACTGACTTCAGAAGACAAGCTCCTTTATAAGTAAAAGTGGAGAGGATAGCAGGAGTACTTGCCTCCACCCCATATAAGCCTTTTTGCTTGTATCTTAATTTTTTATAGAAGATCAAAAATATAAAGATTCTCTGCTTGAATTCTGGCCTTTAATGACATGTTCCCTGCAAGAAGAATCAAGCGTCATGAAATAAGTGCAGCTTTGCCAATAGGACAAAAATGACAGTCCAAGCCCAGTATTAAATGGTATTTTGAAGTCAAACATCCGTCACAGTGCTGTCCATTCATTACCTGCATCATCTGTTGAACATGAGAGGAACATATCAAAGGGCCTTCAACAGCACCTTTTAGCCTCACTGAAAGAACAAACCCATCAGTTTTTCTGGGAGAGCAAATTAAGAATCTACTAGAGAAAGAATCTCTTTTTAAATCTAGAAAGAAGGATATAAAGCCTTTTTAGTGACTCATATGACTTAGAGCTGTAGAGACTATTTAAAATAGTATCTGCAGTTTCTGCAGGGAAGAATTTCAGAATAGCATCACTAAAAATACCCCACTGCCTTTAAAGATTTACTGTCCATGCCCAGAATTCTTGAAAAAAGTAGAATATTAAAATAATACAGGTTCTACCAGAAAGCCATGCCTCTGCACAGCTTAAAACTGGAGTGTACACAGGAGGTGCAGCGGTCCATACACAGAGAGCCCTTCTGCGTGCCATGTAGTTCCACTGCATATACAATTCCCATTGATGTCACACTTGACCCAGGCTACACAGTAATGCTTCCAGCACTCAGTAGTCATATATACTTGCTCTGATCCTCGCTAAATATTCAGAGCTGAATTTGGCTTGCTTGACTGCTCAGATGCAGCAGAAGGCATGAAATGTCTCATGATTGAGGGCTTCCCATGTCTTGGGGCTATAGAAAGAGCAGCTGAATCAGCTATTGCAAATGTACAGAAGGACAACCTAAGATCGATCAGACTCTCCTGAACCTAAGGAGCTTCTAGGGAACTCAGTTTATCCTGCAGGTTTCCTCAGTGGCCTATCTCAGTGGAGAGATGAGCTGCAGAGCCACCGACTCTCTGGGAGAAATCATTTCATGTTCCTCGGTGGAGCTGTTCTGCCCCCGCATGGCAGGTCAGGAGCAGAGCACGGAACCGGACCTCCGCTTCACAGACAAACCCACCATCGCATCGCAAAGCATGCCAAAGATTTTATGCCACATGGAAGGGACTTGTGTTGGTGTTCAAAGCATCATATTCTGTTACAATTGCACGTGCCAGAAAATTGCAGGAGGAAGGCAGATGAAGGGGGTCTAGAAGAAATTAACGGATGACATAAATATCAGCCTTCAAACAGAGCATGGTCAGAAGTGAAGATGCAACAGAAGTGAAGGTTGATCCTTACTACGGGCTTTGCGGTGTGTTCTTATTTGGAGTACTGATTTAAGAAGATGACAAATGAAAGGCAGTTTTTAGACAGGATGCAAACCTGGCCTCTGGAAGATGTAGGATGCAATTGGGAAGGAGGTCCCTGGTGATGTTAATGGCTCCACAGATGCAAAGAATGAGATACAAGAGCCAGATGGAGAAACCCAGACAGCCTTTGACAGGAAGAGGAAGATGGTATAAGTAGAGAGAATGAACACACAAAGCATGGGAAGTTCAGAGGAGCATGGTGAAATGTTCCCATGAGACGAGACAGTCTGCCCCATTCCGCACCACCCCACCCCCAGGAGAGCCTAGGCAACACCAGTAGTTACTGAGAGCTAAACAGGGGCTTGGCTGCATTCAGCTGACTCCTCTGAGAGTGGGAAGATCGTGACTGTTTCCTGACTACATTCAAACAAATGTATAGAACTTTCATGTGGGCAGGGGCATCTGGTTTTCACACCATATGCTACTCCTTTTGGAGTGTAAGTATATAGCTGAGTAAATGCGAGGGGATGTTTATATGATGAACATGAAACAGTCTGAAATGACACCAGAAGTCAGTAGTACTAAATAAATGTTGCTTTCCATCATGAGGCTCCAAATTCTCTTGGTAAACTTTACATTAATCAGCTTGATCTTAAATGAGATGGCACTTGGGCATGGACGGGGGAAAAGAGTTATTTTTCTGGAGTGCCTGGAGTACACTTGTTACTTTCCAAACATTCAAAATGTCACAAATGAAACAAACAGAGCAACACAACTAAAGTAAAACACAACAAAACCTCACAAAATTCCATCACATCCCAGTCGATGTTCTCTCCCTGCAGTGCTTACCACCGAAGATGCTATACTCGTTGATGTTCTATTCATTGGCAAGGTGGCCTCTCGCCATTCAATGTAGGGAAGTTGTGATGAAGTAACTAAACACTATTCTTTAAAAAAAAAACAAACCCAAAAATAAATATTGGAAGTGGTGCAAAGGTACAGAATTTAAGAGGGCACCCACAGGCTTCCTTAACCCCCAGTGCTGTGGGATCCTTTCTGTCATGAAAAGGTTTCCATCAAAACCCTTCCTACAGGTAACACAATCAAGAACAGCACAGGCTATTAGTATACAAAAGGATAAAGAATAAAAAAAAAAAACCAACTTATTTCACTGCCTCTGATGACTGACTTCATTAAATGTATGCTGGGAGGAAAGATGGTCAAAATAAGACTACCGAAGACAAAGGGAAAGCATATACCAAAAAGAGGTTGTGTGTCTCAGACCGAAACCTCTGTGTGTCAGTGTGTATATACATGTGCATGTATTATTTGCTACCAGTTTCTGCTGTTTTCAGTGAATTTCATCCTAAACTTATCTCCTATGAAAAAAAAGAATTGTTAAAAAATGCATGTTTTCCTGTAAGACGTTTGAAGAAAGAGCTTGAGGTGTATTACTGCGCATCCAGACTAGTTCTTACTCATTGTTTAGAGTATAAATAGTGCCAGATATTAGTGCAATTACAGGAAAAGGCACTGTACAACTAGCATGATGAATTTTCTTGACATTTCATCTTTGAAGAAAGCTGTCCAGCAAGGAAGGACTGGAAAGGTGTTAAACATGATGCAAGCATAAAAGCGGGATATAATGCAGCTGTGCAGAGAAAGTAATACAAGGGTCTGTTTCCACCCAGGGGAGATGTCTATGATGAATCAGTAGTTGGTGACATCTGCCACTCCAAGCCACGCTAACAACTTTCAGTCACACACAAATTTCAGCGTTTCCACAGAAAAACATGTCAATATTGATGCCAAATGGATTTAGGAAGTACAGATAAATACCTGGTGTATTGTGTGTGCACTTATATACGTAAGTATTTCTCTGAACACACATCCATATATTTAGGAGCACAAATGCAGAACCACTATGTGATTATACATGGATGTAGTTATATGGTGGTTTTATATTTGCCTAACTATATATTTGTCACTATAGATTAAATTCTGGCACAGTGTAAAAATAGTGATACATATTAGAGGTTTCTTTCTCTACCCAGAAGAAATATGAAATATGTACAGGAGATAAAGCTGTACATAAAGATCTGGCAGTCTGACACACTGAGTAGGCCTGTGCTCTCACTGAAGGTTGGGGCTGCATTAATGTTAGTTTCCTTTCAACCATGACAGGAAAGGAGGAGGGAGGTCTGGAAAGCACCATCTGCTTTTCCAGATTGCTGTTAATTTGCCAATAATTCATATTGGATATAAAGAATTAATGCTATGGGAGAATGTTAAAAATATACAAAGCCTTCATCTCCAGCATATGGAGCAAAGATTAGCAAAGAACAGGCATCAGGTTGTCCTCATGGACCAGGAGGGTGGAGAACCCTCAGAAATTCATCTTGTGGATAAAAGAGAAGGAAAACACAGACAGGTGTGGAAGAGAAAGGTGATATTCCTCTAATAATCAAAGAAATAAACCCGGAAGTCAATAAAAAAGGCTTTGCAAAGAACATTTTAAGGTTGGACAAGCAACACTGGAGAAACAGGTCCAGGCATGCATGGGAATAAATGAAACCCTGGCTTTGGGGAACATGCAAGCTATGCTATGTGAGCCTGTGATGGCTTCTCTGGGAACACACATTGGAAACAGCCTCGAGAAAAAAAGTCACATGAAGGGAGCCTGAAGTCACTTAGAAAGGGTGGCAGGGTGGCATCAGTGAGAAAGCAAAGCATGGGGTGATACATCTGAGGCAAAACACTAACCCTCTAACAGTTGATTGTGGTTTTTACGTTGACCAGAAAAGGTCAACATATGGTGTGCTGGGAAAACCGCCAGCAGAAGTACTGCTACTTTTTGAATGTTTTTTAATATAAATTTCAACCCTATCCTTATCTATGCAGCTCTGTTAGAGAAAGGAGTGCCAGTAACTACAAGTGATCTCTACTTCTTATGGCACCTCTGAAGATGTAGGTTGAATAGGAGTGAGCTACGTACAGATGACAATTCCCTAAAATAAGACTGTTTTGTCCCGAATCTAGTATTCCAGAATGACACGGGCTCGGGAGCCTCTGACTGCACCTATCCAAGTAAACTGAACAGTGTATGGGCATAGGGCTGAGCTACTGCCAAGCAACCGGACTTGCCACAAAAGCATTATCACAGTTTCTAGTGCAGCTTTGGAGCAATTAGCCAGTTACAGCGCTTGAATCCAAACAATACAAACAAGTATGAAGGCTTTTGCATAGGCAAACATGGTATTTCTTCCATCCCTCCTCATGCATGGTGGCAGAGGAGCTTTACAGAAGTGAATAAACAGCCTTTCAAAGCTATTAGCTTTGCATTC
>NW_010389121.1:30324-46379 GCF_000710305.1 Buceros rhinoceros silvestris
TGCAAAGGTCCCCTGTGTCCTGTGCAGTGTGAAACTGTCACGTAACGACAGCATTTTAAGTTTCACACCAGAAGCAAAAGGACTTACCTACTCACACTAGGAAAAGAAAATCACCCGCCCCTCTGAGCACAGGAAGCTGATGCAGCAACATAAGTGCTCTGGCAGTTCTTCCATAAACAGAAAGGGAAGAATTCCACAAACTTGATGACATGTGGTCTTTATTTTCAGAGTTGTTTGATTGATGAGTGACTGTGAAGGGGTGCTGTGTACAGGGAGCTCTGCTGATAGGTCTTGTGATCCAAAGCTGGAAGGAGCTCTCGACTGATAACAGTGCTACCTGATGACAATTTTCTGGCTCTGGAGGATATTTCTTCTGTCAGACACAGTGGATTCTAAGTGCCATCTCTCCTTCGTTTCATATGTCTTTTTTTTTCCTCTTAGGATTTTTTTATTTTCTGAGTTTTCAGTATAAAATGTGTGAATGGGTTATGGGTTGTAGTCTGAGATCATGAATGTGGTGTCTCTGTTTCACTCTAATTTTTACAATCCTTGCTTTACACACAATAAAACTACCAGTAAAATGATTTTTTTTTCTCCTCTCTGGTAAGCTTATGCTGCAGGTTGAGAACTTCTCAGAAGTTCAGCTACGAAGGGAGCGAGGGGCAGGGTCTAATGCCGCAACACATTAAGATCCTCCATCAGTAAAAGCACAGACTAATGATTCACTTTTCAGAAGCAGAACAGTGTTACTAAATAATAAAATGTTTTGACCAAATAACACAGCTGGAAAAAACCAAACACGTAAGATTTTTGGATATACAAACCCTTTAGGGAGTTCCTTACCGTAAGGCAGTCACGGTTTAAAGCTTTAGTATTCTAGGTATTAGCCTTAATTTCCACAGATGCACCATTAATTTTAAGGGAAAACTCAGCACACTAAGTAACGCTCAGTTCACCTGTGACATGCAAAGCACAAATTCCAGAAATTACACTTCTGGCTATATGAAATGCACTTACACCCCACGTATCCCAAGTATATGTTGTTTAATTTAGTGGTTTGTTTAATGAAAAGAAAATGAAAGACATAGTTTGTGTAGCCGCTTAGTGTTTTATTCCTGGCTGGGTATTTGGACTAGGAAAACAACAGCTTTCCTTTTGGCTGTTAGTGTTTAATTATTCAATGTTAACAGACAAGAAGTAAGCTGTTAACCCTCCTCCTCTTCTTCACAGCTTTTCCTCATGGGTCTAAATCTGTCCCACACATATGAAGAGCAACTTGAATTGCAGTCCTCACAGGAAAGACGCCATTGCTTACAATTGGTCCTTTTAATATTGGTGTGGTTTGTTCTCCGGCCTTTTAAAACTACACGGTAGCAGCTTCGTTTCCTCTCTCTTTGATGCTCTCCTTTAAACACCACCACAGACCCTTCTCCTTCACAGTGCAGCTCCCAAGCTAAATTCTCTTGGCAAAACTTCTGAAATGTAATGACTGTTCTACCCAAATCACTGTACCCACTGCTAGACAAAGTAAATAAACTCTAAATGTGGTGGTTTTCCTCCTGCTTCTTGAGAAGTCTCAACAACACAAGATCTCACAAGATCTAACTAGATTTACTCTAGAAGCACTTAAAAGTTTTCCTGAAAGGTGGCAGATCCTGGTATCGGAGGATGACAACTGCTTGAAACTCCAAATAACACCTCCTAAAGTAAACAACATATTCACAATATTTGAGTCAAGTGCATGAAAGCCAAATCCAGTAGTGTCATCTTAAGCAGCATGCAAGCTGTCTTCTCCCAAAGACTCAAAAAAGTCATACATCTTGCCTCTCCAGGCTGAGAGCAATTCATCACATAACCACACACCTTCCTTGAAAAGAGCTATCCCCTTTACACTCTCCTCCCCACCAAAGAAAAAAAAAATCCCTGTAAAGAGATACATCTGCTCCAGCTAAGCATGACACAAGTGGGGTATGTAACCCTCCATGACAGGTCGTGCCAAGGTACTTTTGCTGTATCAGTCGGGGGTACAACACTGTTTATGACTGTTTCCCAACCTTTGCTACCAAATCACTGCATTCAGGTTACATTACAGACTGCTTGAATTCCCATCAGTCTGATAAACTTGAAATGTTAAAAGCAGAAGGAACACACCATACATGCAAAGCCATGAACTTACTGTGCATCTAATGAAAGAATTACCCATCCAGTTGCAATGATGTTAACACTTCACGGTTCAAATTAGATTCAGTTAAAATTGTATAAACACCAACATTTTAATATCTACCCATTCTGGGGCAGGGGGGGGGGAGGGACTGTGATGCAAACCTTCCGCTCTGAGATCAGATATTCAACTCAGTCTAGCTTAGAAGGAACTAGATTTCATTACTCATCAGTCAGTCTCTACGACAAATCTCTGAATCACAAATTTGCCATCGTACAGGAAAAAAACAGGCATTCTTATTAATTGCAAAAGAAAGGCAAAACTGAAGATTTCGTGGCTGTGAAGAGCACTGTAACACCCTCTTTGGTTCAAATGAAAGCTTCTCACCAAAAGTACTCCTGAAAGGTGCTTACTGCTCCCTCTGTGGCTCAAAACATAGGAATAAACAGAGTATATGAGTTTCCAGACAGCCAGCATAATCCTCAGTCTCTGCCTGCGTATCCAAAAACAAATGTAGACTGAGGCTCACTGTCTCTGACCTCTCAGTTCATTTCAGTGTGCATACAACTTTGAAAAAAACTGGTTGTTACTGATTAAGTAACAATAATAAAAAGGCACTGGAAATTCATATAAATCTTAGCTTAGCCTTTACTTTTTCATGTGTTGTTCTTGTGAGGTTCTCCTATTTCAAGAGAGAAATTACTATCAGACATGGCATCTCGTGGCATAGGCAATGCAAATTCTTGTTTACCTCTATGCCGAGTCATTTTGGAATTTGGTGAAGAAACCTCCAGCTGATAACACTGTGTAGAGGCTTTAATCAGGGACCACTGAGCTAAGCCCTCTACAAACAGACAGAATGCAATCCTGGACCACAAAGACTGACTTCCAAGTTCTGCTCTGGATATTTCAGCAAACATTCTCATGCTCCAAGTCTACAACGAGGAGAAAACAGGAGGCCAAATTTTTCAAGACTGTTTTTTTTTTGTTGTTGTTTGCAGCCCATCAACCGCATGAATTTGGGCTACTCATCTTGAAAGAAAGGGAACAGGACAAAAAGAAAATAGTTATTATACCTGCAGAACTTTTCAAAAACTAGAATTCCCCAAACAAGATTTCCTGTCTGTCCTGTGTAGTGTTAAGTATTGCAAAAGCAAGGACACTCACTTACAGATACAAAACAGATGGGAAAAACCCTGCCTTTGTGATTGAAGAACGTCTCCACCTTTTAAACACTGGAAGTTGTTATTGATCTCCCCACCAGATGGAGTAGCATGTACAGTTTTGATGATTCTTGCAGACATGTGATTTATTTATTTGGAGCGCATACTGTGTTCTTAGCTAACATCATGAAACTATCTCTACTCAGTCCAGTCAATCAAAAATTCAAGCTCCAAAGACTGAATGAAATCACAGATAAAACTAAGCATTTTCTTTCCACAAGTCTCCAAGACCTTTGATAATCTGAAGTAGGCTTTTATTGAGGTTCTGCTCAACCTTGACCCTTTACCTCAACTGCTGTTCAGCAGAAATATCCCAAGTTTCAGAGGACACAGATATTCAAGTCAGTCTCATAAAGGCTCCACAAGAATCATGTGGTCATGGTTGGAAAAGACATTGCAAGTTTATTTATTGTAACTCCCTGTTACCTACACTCAAAGGTGGGTCACCTAAGGGAGCAGACCAGGCTTCCCAGGGCTTTATCTCTCTGGTCTTGAAAACATTCAGGGGAGGAGACTGCACAAATGCTCTGGGCAATCTGCTCCATTGCTTGACTGTCCCCATGGTGAAAAGGTTTCTCCTTATATCAAACCTCTCTCAATTCAACTTTTCCGCACTGTTTCTCACCCCCTTCCATGTACTGCTGTGAAAAACCTGCCTTCAACTTCTTCATGACATCTGTGTAGGTACAGGAAGGCTGCTATAAAGTCTCCCCTGCTCTAGACAGGTCCAGTTCCCTCAGCCTCCCCTTACAGAACAAGTGCTACAGCCTCTGACCGCCTCTGTTGGATTTGCTCCAGTTTATCACCGTCCTTTTATCTATACTGAGGGTGCTCAAAACCGGACACAACCAATCTCTGCTGTAAAGTGACACGTTGTCCCACCACTTTCCTGTATTTCCTAGTATTAACAGCTCATCCACAGGCTTCCTCATTTTAGACGGACTTTATACTTTTATGTCAAGTGCACAGCGTTACGTTGAGGAATATTTGTAACTAAATGACCCCAGAAATCCTTAATTTTAGCCTGTGTTACCAAACTGCTGTGGAGAGCAGATTAAATTCTTCAATTTCCACACTGCTTCCATACAAGGTCAGCATACATCTCACAGGAAACATATATACAAAATTCATCCCAATTCATCAAGACTGAGACAGATACTATTCTTTCCTCATTAATGTGACAAACGAATACATCCCCTAATGCCCTGGGATCAGTTTCAGAAGCAGGAGTGATAGGGTGGGACCTACCCACACTTTCATCTCTAGCCGTATTTTTCCTGGAAAAGGCAGGATGCTGCTAGATCCCCTCTGCAGAAACTCAAGCAGTACTTTCTAGCAAGGAACAAAGGTGGGCACATATGCAAAGAAATCTGGAGTGGCACTGATGCAGTGCAGAAGTGAAAGTGGGGGCAAAGCACAAGCTTTTCTCAGGTGCAAATGACTTTATCCCACACACAGCCATAAAGGGCGGGACCTCAGATTACTGCCCTTCTCAGCAAGCAAAACAAGACAGTGCCTGTGCAAGACCAACCACAACGAAGACCAAGTCAGTTCTTCAATGAACTATATCTCATATATGAACTTGAGGTACACACGAGTGATGTACCTCCTACAAAGTAACAAGTGCAACTAGTCAGGATATGAGAAGGTTGAGTAGAAGCCACACAATTGTTTAGAGCAAAGATGAGGGATTAGTCTGGCCAAATCTTTAAGGCCATAAACTGGGAGAATGAAGAAATTATGGTGGTATTACTTGTTACAACAGGTAGTGAGCATTAGTAGTTCTTGGGAATTAATAAAATCTCAAAGTATTACATTTTCTTTACTATTTTATTTCAAGACAAAATGTAGGTCTTTTTTTATTTTAAATTTACTTCCAGTTCTGAATGTTGTCTTCTGATGCATCTTAACAGTCTTCCAGGGACACTGTGCCACAGGGGTTTTATCTGGCAGCATCAAGCGAGGGTAAAAGGTGAGAAGTAAGATCAGAAGCACTGCATGAAAGCTCTTCTGTCATGGCAGGTGCTGGAAATATTTAGCATGGGCATGCTAATTAGTCATTACAATAATGCTTCCAAGTCTGAGATATGATGGTGTTAAATGTACAGTGAAAAAAATGAGACTTTGTATGTGAAGTATTGCTTTGACTCCACACATTTGCTGGTTTACAATATAACAATTGAATTACACCTGGAACACCAGAACCTATGGTGCCATCACTCTACCATTTTAATCTGCCTTTGCAGCTTTTTCACTACCGCATACTTCACAAAGACACTTATGGAAAGACAGGAATCCGCGGGGGAAATGCATGCCAGTTTTTATTGCAAGGTTCCTCGTCAACTGATCCACGACTTATCAATAGCAGCACCATTCCCAACCTTAGCATTACCTGAAAGTCACTGTCCAGGTTCTGAAGCATTAATACAGTTGTCTCACTGCACTGTTCCACTAAACAAGCGATTAGATAGCTTTTTAAGATACCCATTTCTCATTACCCGATGCTCATGGATTGCAGGGGCAAAGAGATGCATTTGCTTTCATCAATACCATCTTCCTGAAGTACTGGCATATTTACATAGCTTGTGAATCAGTTACAGATTTTATTAAGCCTGGCACAACTACGCCTACAACCTCACTGCTAAAAGGTGTCTCTACACAGGCAGAAAGCTAACTGCTGCACTCATCCCAGCACAGCTTCTTACACAAGACATGGGAAGTCCATATGTCTTAAATCACAGAGACTGGTCAATTTATAATGCTTTTACGTTGCATTGCCTGAAAGAGCAGAACATGAACTTTGTGGCATTAGTGTTATTTTCTCCCTCTAGGCTTAGATGTCTATATGGCAAAGAAGAGCCAGTTGTAAATACTCAGACATCTTACCCAAACTCTCTGGAAAACATGCACACCGCATGGGACCTGGGTGGTCAGCACCAACAGTGACCTGGGATTACACAAATAGGGTTTTTCCTCAAAGCTTTTAGCATCTTGTCTACTTGAGAACAGGGAGAAGACTACCCAGCCCTTGTCTGCTCCCAAAACAAAGAACCAGGATTTTCATCCCAACAAACAATGAGCCTGACAGAGCTGCAGGTGAACTACCCTGCTTGGATTACAGATCAAATAAAAGACCTGTGTGCTTTCTGCAGGACACAGATGCTTTTTCAGAGAAGCTACACAGCAGCCTTAAAGTTTGCTGCAAGAAGTCATTTTACTGAAAAATTTTCCCCTCAAAGTGGTCAATCTTTATGCAGTGGTCCAAGACAAGAGGCCCTATCTGATGCTCTTCTGTTCTGGAGTGCGCCATGGGGCACAAAGTGGTTAGAAATAATTTCAGCTTGGAGGTGGAAGCAGAACTAGCAAAAACATTTTTTCTTCTTCCTACAGGTGTTGTGAGGTTCTTTCTTTCTCTGTTCAGAAACAGGGAGACAATCTCACTCCACAAACTCTTTCATTCAGTGAAGGCAATTCTGTCATAAGGTAATTTTACATGCAGACAGCAGGGAGATTAGTATGATTTAATTCCACCTGGAACAGAGGAGAGAAAGGCTCTAAAATTCTACTATCCACTGCTGTGAGTTCCTCCATGCATGAGTTTTCAACATTCTGCAAAGTTTGCCCATGTGCCATAAGAGATAAAAAAAAAAAATTATTTTCAGCAAGGAGCATGGAAGCAACGATGGAACAAAATTAGAAAGCTCCATAAATGCATCAGGTTCAGATTTATACTCATGAAATTAGAAGAGTTTTGTCCTTTGCAATCTTCTCAGCAGTTTATATCACGCTGTTATGTTTCTTCCCCTCACAGATGTCTTCCTGAGGTGAGGAACACATGTGCTCTCCTCTACTGATTACAACATACACCATACCCTAACTGCATGGTAGTTTTACATAAGAAAGGAATAACATTACTTACCAGCCAACCTTGGGAATGTAATACAACATCGCTTTAGGTTCTTTTCCAAAAACCCAGTCAGAAAAGAGCTAATAAATTTAGAAGAAGGTTGCACAGAATGGTGCTTGATAATTAATAGACATTGGGCAGGCAGCCCCTCTGAAACTGGAGCATACTGAATGTAAATTTAGTTCTGGTTTTATTTTGGAAGCATTTCACTGAGATAATGTCTTACCTCTGCAGCATTTGTAAATGCATTTAATACCTGTCTGTATCAGAGAAGGAAAATAGGTATCTTCACTCAATAATAAATGCTTGCAGAAAAAAAAAAAAAAAAATCACACTAAACTAGTTGGAATTTTATTTTGTTAATATTAAGACAAACAGCTCTTTGGAGGAGGCAGTGCATGAAAAGTTTTGCTTAGTTTTATGAAATGGTAGTGTAACATCAAAATTCCTTTGTTTCTGGTTGGTCAAAAAAATCACACACACTATTCTGGAGGGCAGCTGAGCGAAAAAACCCTCAAAATAAGAAAGAGAGATAATTATTTGCAGCCTGCAGCTGAATATGAGATAAAGTTGTCAAATCTGTGGTGATCCACATCTGAACATGGATTGTGTCATAGTTAAAATGGGTGTGTTCTGTTCACTATTGTCACTACCTGCATCAGAGCATTGTCCTACCTACGTGACATGGTTCAGTATAATCAGCAGCCTCCAGAGAAAAAGAGACAAGTAGAACATAGAATGAAGGAAAGCAGGTCACAATACACGTCAGGGATGGGGTATATTCAGTAACTTCACACCTGCTCTTGGCTTTGCCTGCCTTTTCCTTCACCAGCTTCTGAAATCAAAGCAGAAATCACAAATGCAATACAATTTTCCCCTCAAAAAACACAAACCCCAAGCAAACAAAAGGCACAATCCCTTCTTATACCTCAAGGCCAAAGTTAAGAATCATTAATGTTATTAATATATTACTACCAATGGCAAGTCTACAAACCATAGCCTTCTAGGAAACACATTTATATAAAGAACTAATATGAGGATGTCAGTGCAGGCTCATTATCAAAGCTGGAAGTATGTACCAAGTTAGCCTTTAAAGAAACAAGAGGCGTCTCTTTTTCCAGACAAAAGAATAAAAAAAAAGATAAAAAAAGATTTTTTTTCTACCAAGTCCCTCACAGAATCCATTAATATGGTGACAGCTAAATGATTTTATTAATATATGATGTCAGTGTAGTGTCCCCTCATCTCTAGCTAACACAGCTGAGGTGGAGAACACAAGCTGTGCTGTTTGCTTCTTTGCACTGTCACGGTGCAGTCAAACCAGGGCTTACCATCTCACGTTTTCAGACACATCCTTCTGCACTTCTGCACTGAGAGAGCGACCATACACATGTTCAAGCATGTATCCTTACAGATATATATGATCATAGTAAAAGCATTACAACTTACTGTGATCAGCACTGAAGAGAGCTTACACTAGTTTGTTATGTGATAGGCTCAGAAAGCTAAAGAAACAGCTGGAGAGAGAGATGAGACATTGGAAAGAGCTGAGAGTTTCTTCACTGAGGGTAGATTCAGAGTCTGATGTCATTAAAGAAAAAAAAAAACCATCCTTTCTGCTGACATGTCCTGGTTTGAGCTAAAACTGAACTCATACAAATCCAAAGTTTTACTAATTTCTAGTTGTCTGACATGAAGCTTTGCAAATTACCATCCTTTCTTCTTTTCCACCTATTACTAAAATACTAGTTTTCTGTATTCCAAATTAGCTACTGTTTACCAGCATGGCCATAATTCGCTCAGGCCAAACAGAATTTTGCATTCGTTATTAGCCAGACTTCTGCTAAGTCTTTGCAATCTGTATTTCTTTATCTGTAGAGCTGAAGTTCTGACTGCAAGAATCCACTACAGCTTATGTACACAAACCGCTAAAAATATAAGCACGAATATCTAACACTTATGCTAATCATTAAAATCATCACAAATTGGAAACATATGAAAGAGAAATCTGTCTTTGTCATGTACAAGGAACATCAAACAAAGCTGTGGATGTTTCAGCTAGTCCAACTGCAGTATTTCTTCCATGAATTAAAACAGCAAGGTTTTTTAAACCGTAGGAAAGCCCTCCTCTCCTTTGAGTTCATAGCTGATTTTGGTCTTTGGAAGCAGCAAGATAGCAGACAAGCCAAAATACAGAAGGCTTTAACTGGAGTTATTTGATGTGGCAAAACAGCTTTTAGGCACTGGAAGTGTTTCAAAGAGAATTGCTTCCTGCTGTGTTAGAAAACTGTGTCATCAAGAGTAAAGAAGAGGTTACCTACGCAGATACTGCTGCTATCCATTATTCCTTCCCGTTACACTGTTTTAGAGTACCTAATTCCTTTCCCTTTGAGTCCACAAACTACATCAGCAGCACTGCCCATCCACATGGGCAGCAGGCTTGCATTTGGTAATTTCTTAGCATTTTCTTTCTTGCCTTAAAATGAAATTACTCACTGTTCAGATTTTACTTTCTTGTTACGTAAACCATTTAAATAAGAGATCCTTATCTCTGCACTTGAAGTGGTGAGCTAATACCCCTGTTTATTTCATTCGTTTTTTTTTTTACTTCCCTTCCATACACAGTGGTAAGTGATTTGTAGATCCTTTCCCCTTTGATACATGATTTATATGGCTTGGTTTGCACTGCTTTAGTGTACTCTGCTGCTCTTTGAGTCACCAGAACCCCCTTCCTCAACTTCAGTTCTCCACATTTTATATGAAAACTTTCAGTTTCTGCTCCAAGTCTTCTCCTTTCCTTAACATTTACACTAGGTATTACAGCATAAGCACAGATCAAAGCAATTATCCTTATGGCCCTGAAACCGCACTCCTTTCTTTTGGTCTGAGCAGTTTCTTCTTTTCAGAAGTAATGCTACTTTAAGAATTGCTTTAAAGGAAGATGGTGCATAAAAAAAGGCTGCTTCTACAATGTGTCAGGACTCAATATTTGTATCAAGGCTGCATAGCTAAGAATATTGTTTTCCCATTACAAGCTGATATTCAAACAGGAATTGTAAAATGAACAACAAGGTAAAATAATGCTCTCCAACTGTATGGAAAGGTTGATTTGGTTATCTGAATCTCAAGATTACATCAGCAGTAAGAAAGAAACGGCTGAAACGTGAATGCACCAGTATATATGTACCTTTAAAAAGAGAAGGAAGAGCTGTCTGACTGTTCAAAGAGAAAATAAAGAAAATCACTCCAGTTTTCTTCTGGGTGATGATCTGAAGAGCCACTTAGCTGTACCTCAACCTGTTTGCATGTCCATGTTTAAAACGCAGCCATTGTTTTTCCAGTTCTTCCATTCCATTTTCCTCCCTAAGCCTCTTTGAAAGAGTCTGGACCTGCAGAAGAAACATGTCTTTGACAGCCATACAATTATTCTTTTTAAAATCCGTTAGGTACCGGTTCCTGTTGTTCCTCAAGTGCCATTTGAGAAACAAGCGTACATAATATACTTCTATGTATAATACGCACGAAGGAAATAAATGAAATAAACCCAGCTATTTTTCTCGAGTTAACAGAAGAACATGATCAGCTCAGCTAGTGTACATCAGTTTTATTTCAGCAAACATGTTTGTTACCTTTGCACCTAGTTTTGCCTCTCCCACTCACCAAAAAAAAAATTATATAGCAATGTATGGTGTAGAAGAATCTGGTGTGAACTGTCAAACGGCATTTACTCAGAAACATGGTTATACAAGAAACCCACAAGTATAATGTTATAGTTGTGGTAGGTTGGAATAGGAGGAAAAAGTACAGTTAAGACTGTTTCTATTTCCATATACAACATTTATTTTAATACCTGCATTCTAAATGTACAGATACAAATATAAAATGACCCAACAACAGACTTTAAACCTGCCCAAATAGCAAACTGAAAAATTCATTCAGTATTAGAGCCAAAGTTGACAGAACTTCAACAGATGATATGAAGCTTCCCCAGTCTCTCTCCAAGAACAACCAGGATCCACCACAGTTTTGGTCCAAGATGTATGCTTTAGGTTGGTAGCTGAGTCTAGGAACGAGTGTATTTACCCCAGATGTGCAGCATAAACACAGAAGCAATAAAAAGAAGACTCATGACCAAAACTGGAACAGGCCCACTAAAAATAAACAAAAACAATGCATTAACACAAAAAAAAAATCTGCTTTGTCCAAAGGCCAGTCATTATCAGCCAAGTGAACCCATCGGTTCATAAGCAATTGTACAAGAAAACTCTCATTCCATTCCCATAGAAACACCTTGAAGCACACAGAAATGAGATAGCCATCTCTCATCAGAAACTGCTGCTGCCCCTACGTTTTTAAAGATATAGTTTTACACACCCAAAATATTATGTAACTATAAAGCAAAATACAATAACAAAACCCCCCACTTATTTAAGAAGTAATTAATGTTTCATTATAACTTATCACTGTGGAAACATCTCCGGAAAATTATCATCTGTATTTACACTCAAATAGCCACCTGAACAAAGATCTAGGCAGATACAAAAATCAAGAGAGTCCTCTAGCGGCTAGTAAAATTTTGGCATAAAATTCACCTTGGCTGTTTTTTCAGAGGTTTTATTTCATTGGAAAACAATGGCAGCAATGGGGGAGAGTCAAGGACTTCTGTTTTCTTGAAAAAGGTACACAGAAGATCAAAGTTAACTCCATCATTAACTAAACAAATTTCCCAACTTTTTCCTTCTCACTTTTATACATTGCTGAGAAATTATACAGTGATGTTTTAAAAAAACAATTTAATCTTAGGGTGCATGTTGAGAGACTAAATCTGCTGTTTCACACTGTTGAGAGACACAACAATTATGTGCACTATCACACAATTACAGGCACTCAACGCTACTTCATACAATCTCATTTCTGATTTTCAACCTCCTATTAGAAGGAACACCATGAATTCTGTTATGCAGCCCGGGTTACCCTTCAGTTACTGTTTATAAGCAGGCAAGTGTTACTTGAATATAAAGTAAAAAACAAACTGGAAATAGACTGAAATAATTTACTAACATTTTTCTGTGAGGGTCCGTGTACTTCAAATCTTTGTAACTGTAACGTATTTGTTTGTAACTGTCTGCGTATTCGAAGTTTTCATCCTACACACTATAAGTCGCAACAAGATCAGGTGCACAAGGTTCTCACACTGTCTCTGAATTACTATTTAATTCATCTGAGCCTTTAGCAGTAACAATACTGTTGCCAAAGGCACACAGGGATAGAGGAGCGCCACTAACCATGGAAATAAACCCAGGAGACTGCCTGTGTGTTTGGTGGGTTCTTTTAAAAGTGCAGACAACATTGATCCCCCTACAGAATAATCAGCTTTCCAATACTGATGCGTGTATCTCATTTCCTCCAGTCCCACAGAAAACCTGCTGAAACCCTGTAGTTCTCCTCCACACACCTGAATCTCCTCAGTCCACCACGGAGTTTAAAGAAATGAAAAAAAAAAAAACCCAAACAATTCAGGCACCTCTAAAGATTTTGTACTGCGCATTCTCAGAACATCTTTTATAAGGCTGCATATTATACCACAAGCCCAATTTGAATCTTTATCACGGCTCCACAGGAAACACCACCTATAGCTCTTTTAAAGAAGACAGCTCAAGAGAAGGTACAGTAACCACAGGTGAGAGACGCCACAGAAAGAGCAACAAGTTTGAGTTTAGTCTTCTTTCCAAAGTATGCAATGCTCAATCCGAGTTTTAAAAAGAAAAAGATCACATTCTACTCTCAACCACATCCCCCATAGCTCCCTTTTACTAATACGATTTTTAAAGACATAGATATTTTTTGGCGTTCTGTACAACACATCAACGTACTTTCCTGAGGCAAATAAAACTTGCTTATTCAACACATTTGTGATGTGGAGTACAGATACTAAATACCTGAAGCAGAGGTATAATTCATTTTGATCTAGAGCAGAATTCTCTAAATGATAGCTAACATGAAATAACCTCTTCTCAGGGTGGTTTTTATGTATTTTAATAGTAACTTTAAGACCTTATATTTTAAAAACCATGAGAAAACACAACCCCTCACCACCACCAGGCTAAGCTTTCACTCTGCTTTCCACAGTAGTGATCACAATCATCTTCAAAAACAACTTTGGCTGAAGCAATTTACTGAGGCAACCACAACCCCTCCATAACCCACCTTAATTTTTAAGTCTACTGAATAGGACAGAGATCACAACAACGGATTTCTATGGAAAAAACATTTGTAGAGAAATACATGGAAAGCTGAAAGCAAGTTGCTCCAAAACCGTGCTTCAGAAAACGTTACATCTAGTGTGCAGGTGATTTGTAAAACTAACTCACTGTTACAGATTTGTTTCTTCCATTAAAAGCCTGACGATACAGCTACCCACAGTAGCTTGCAAAAAAGCAACCAAACAAACCATTCCCAGTGTTCCAAAACCTTAAAATTGGGAACCACTGTGTTGCAGCATAAATAGAAAGGAAAATCTATCTATTGACTTGCTTGTATTGAAGACTAGAACAACTGAGTGGCTCATCAACATCCAAAGTGAAACCAAAGGATTCACAAGGAAATTTACTGAAATTGGTAAAAGCTGCTTTGACAGCTTGCTTGACAAGTCTGGGGGGAAAAAAAAAAAAAATCTACCTAATGGTAGACTGCTTCTGTTTTTTCTCAGTTTGGTTTATTCATGTTTTTAAATTTGGATTTAGTAGACCAAACATCACGGAAAATAGCTGTCTTGCCTGTCTGCATAGATTTGCTCTAGAACACTATTGTTGCTCAGTTTTTGTCTTGTCTCCCCTCTGGATTCAGAATGGAGAGAGCAAGACCTGCAGCAGCAGAACACCACAACTTTGATGGTTTACTCTATAGTTTTTGGTTTTTTAAGTGTCAAGCACATATGAAAATGAAAACGTAAGACAACTTCAGAGGAAGGATTACTCATGGACCAGTCATTAACTAAACTATCATCAGCCCTTCCCCACGTGTTCTACTTGTGCAGCCAGCAGCAGCCCTCTTAAAGGGCTCCAAAACCAAATACTAATGGATTCTAGAAAAAAGAAGCCTTAGGGACATCCCTGAATATCTTGACTCTCTTCAACCCAGTAAGAACAAGAGGCCACAATGCGCAACTCTACAAGAAGCACGAACTCCCACTCAAGGTATGACTTAGCACACATCCATCAGCTGAAATACACCTTCCACCTTTGTTACTTAAGTATGAGGCTGCAGAGCTTGTTTGGGAAACTGATCTGAATGACTCAGCCTGTACAAAAAGTAAAAACTCAGGCTCTTATACAGCTTAAGGGACACTACCACCGGATATTTGACCATAATCTTGGCATACTCACCCTGTAAAAACAGAGGTGTATAAGGTACTGGTATGCTATTTGCTTTGCAAGATAAAATAATTTATCCTCATCTTTTTAATGAAAACACCCGTGATTCTGCAAGCATGGGGCATATCAGCTATGTTTTCGAGGAGAGGCACAGGATCTATATCTATTAATTAACAACATATTTATGTTGATCTATATTGTTAATTAACAATATATCTATTAATAAAGAAAAAGCAAAAGTTTTAATTAAAATAGACCAAACCAGTCATTTAGGTGCCTAAATACACTGTGACAAGCAATCTTTCCCAACTTCACAGGGACTACCTGCAGTCTTCAAAGACCACTTAAGGCAAGTTCAGGGAACTGCGAAATATAACTTGTACCTACCTTTTCAAAGCCACTATAACTTTAAAAACTACCTCTTCAGGTTTACTGATAAAAAAATAATTTGTGCCCAATCTAAGTAACCATCAACTCAGCACGTTTTCCCACGCAGACCATAACATGGATCTCTCAATTCAAAGACTGAAAGATTACACGAGCAGGTGAAGTATATAACCCCCATGTCTGCCACCATCTAAATATCCAACTTACACTTTGAGCCCCGGAGAGTCCTCAGTGTAGAATCGCCACATCCCACCAGTACCTGTGGAAGTGGCACGGCCTGCACTTCTGGTCCCACAGCTGGCATTCTTCCTTTAGGTGATAACAGAATGAAACAAAGACCAAAATACATTAGCAGCCTGCCAGCTTCTAGTACTAATCACCTCAAGAGACTGCAGAAGCAAGACACCTGCATTGCCATGTACAGGCAGACAAGCAGAGGGCTCCACGGCTGGTATAATACCGCCTGGGGGCTACAGCCAGGGACACCGAGGGCTGATGAGTTAGACCCATGGGAGCGCTGTCCACACACCCTATAGAAGCATACAGATGAGCACATTTGCACTGTCCCTCTGTCCCCCACGTGGGCTGCCCAGTCGCCAAGGAGAATCTTAACTTCAGGTTGGAAAAGACCTTTAAGATCTTTGGGTCCAAACACCAACACAGGTCTCCTCTAAACCGTGTCCTTCAGCACCACATTTACGCATCTTTTAAATACCTCCAGGTATGGGGACTCAACCACTGCCCCAGGCAGCCTGTTCCAACGCTTCACAACCCCCTCTGTAAAGAGATTTTGCCTAACGTCCAACCTGAAAACCTCTCCCGTTGCAACTTGAGGCCATTTCCTCTTGTCCTATCACTTGTTACCTGGGAAAACACAGACCCCACCTCGCTACAACCTCCTTTCAGGTCATTGTAGAGTGATACGGTCTCCCCCCTCAGCCTCCTTACCTCTGGGCTAAACAACCCCAGTTTCCGAAGCTGCTCCTTATAAGACTTGTCTCTAG
>NW_010389122.1:0-1397 GCF_000710305.1 Buceros rhinoceros silvestris
AAGCAGGGGATCTTTCGGGAAGGCGAAGGTCCCCATGAGCTAGATCTAATTTTGGAGACACCAGGACGTGCTCAGGTAGGTCCTCCCGCCTCCTCCGCATCAGCCAGACTGAGCCTTCACCCGAGCACCCCATGCATGGGTGCCATGTCCAGGTTCTGGTGGGTGCTCTCCAGGAGCCCTCACCCCAGTACGCAGCCCCAGCCCTGCCTGACTCTGTGCCGTCTCCCTCGCTGGCTGCAAGAGGGTGGTGGAACAGCTGCTTTGATTTGCAAAACGCTGATTGCCAGAATATCTCACATTCCAGGAGGCTGGGGGTGACTATTAGGGATGCAGAGCTCCTGGGAGTGGAAATTCCTGCGCCTGAGCCAGCCCTGGGAGCTGCTGGAGTTATATTCGCCCTCATGCTGCCTGCATCGGGGCGGCAGCGAACCCCCGAAAGGCTCTGGCTCTGACCCCTCTTGGCCAGCCCTTGGCACCCTGAAGTTGCCCTTTACACAACTGACAGAGCCAGGGCGATCGATGAAACCTTCCCAAAGCGGGGGAACGATGGGGAAAACACAATGGAGGTGCTGCGATTGTAACAGCCCTCTCGATTCTCTGTAAACTAGGCCACTTCTCCTGCTCTTCCTTATCCTTGAATCACCTCAGCCGGCAACCGAGAGTAAACATGGAGTTGTGTCCCTGCCCATAACCGCCTCCTGCTCCGGCTTACAGGCAGCGCTTCTGTGTCGTGAGGTGTCCGTGCCACAGTACGAGCCCGGTAGCTCGGTAAACACGGAGAGATGCCCCATCTCATGGCTACAGGATGCGGTGGGGAGGCAGAAGGCTCGGTTCTGGGCTCTGATGGGGCGGCGTGACCTTGGTGTGGTGCTATGCCACTTCTGCTGCCTCCTCTTCCTGTGCCCTCCTTTGCCCAGGGCTGTGGGGTGCCCTACCCTCACCCCGGCGAGGCGGCGAACTTGGGCTGTCCCTGTTTTTCAGAAAGGGGAGAAAAGGAATGAGGGTACGGGGTGATTTTCCCAAGGTCACACAGAGGTAGTGGCAGCGTGGCCACCAGCTCTGTGTCCCCAGCCCTACGTGATGATGTGGCCACCAGGCTGGCTGTGACCTCCCTCCATGCTGACGCAGTGGCAATGGCTGGCGGGTGAGACCTTGCTCGGAAAGGGGGGGTTTGGCCAGTCAGGAGCATCTTTTGGCAAAGTGATGCCCAAGTGAGCAAGAAGGGGCAGCAGGACCAGGAAGACAAAGTAGCTGAGAAATAAGCTCCACGCTAATGCACCGATAGCTCCCAGCGTCCCACCATGGTCCTTGAGGAACCACCTGGGGTGGCTGGTAAAACAGGATGTAATTTGCCACAGATTTGCTGGCCCATCCTGCCCAGCCGGCATGGCCAGAGC
>NW_010389122.1:1443-2612 GCF_000710305.1 Buceros rhinoceros silvestris
AGCCGGCAGGGCCAGAGCTGCCAGCAGCCCCCTCCTCGTTCCGCAGAGCTAGTGAAGGGGGGGTGAGCGGTGCTGGGCAGTGCTGCTGCTGCTAAGGGCTGTAAGGGCAGCAGCACGATGCCGCAAAGCGATAAAGAAAGACCCCACAACGGGCCACGGCTCCTGCAAGGTGCTTGGGCAAACAGCATCCCCGCAGGGAGCCAGTCCATAGGGCAACCCCAGTCAGGTTTGTTTTGCCGTGGTGGAGGGGAAAGATAATGCACTGCCCTCCAGAGACCTTTGCCCTCCAGCACAGCTCTGGCCCCTCCAGCTCTCAGCCTTTACAGGACCTGGACCCGCCTCCAGGCCAAGTTGCCCCTGAACAGCTCCTCTACTCCCAAAAAGGGCCAAAAAGGGGCCAAAACCACCTGGCTGGAGCCTGGCCCCTGCTCAGCTTTAAAGTACGTCCTCACCCCCTGAGCCACCCACAAACCAGGCTCCTCTTCCTCCGCTGAGGTGGGTCTCCATCCTCACGTTCTCCCCAGACAGCCCCGCCAGCAGCGGGAGGGGAAGGACAGCAAAGCGAGGTGACAACCGGGCTGCGGGTGCTGTTCCCTGACTGGTAGCTTGCCGGGCATGTTCACCTCCTCCTCCGAGCTGGGGAGCTGAGTTCACCCCGGACTGGGGTGAGCAGGATCAAAATCTGCCCTAGGCTGGGTGCCCCCAAGAAGGCATCGCTCGGTCCCACAGACGTTAGAAAAGGCAGAGCAGCCCCACTGCAGCCCCATCCCGGCGCGCGGGGGCCGCGGAGATTCCTGGCCAGCTGACGGATGGCGTAAGCACTTTATTGATTTCTGCATTCGGCGTAGGAGAGATTTAATTGAAATACGGAGGTTTCTAACCTTGGTGTCAGCCTCTCAGCGGGGATGTTGCTGCACACAGCGGCCGCGGTTGTGCCATCCTCTTCCACACAGTCTGCTGCTGGCAACGTCCCTGTGGAGAACGGGGATGCCGCCAGAGAGGGACGTGTTCGCACAACATACCGTGGCAGGACCTGGCGGCATGAAGAGGTGCCCAGGCACCGGCTCTCAGCATGGCCTCGTGCTTTCGGCATCTATTGTTAAACAACCCTCTCCTGGTTTATATAGAACCCAGAGGCCAAATCACGGCCCGGCTCGAGTATGGTTCAG
>NW_010389122.1:2783-9602 GCF_000710305.1 Buceros rhinoceros silvestris
CATGGGAGTCAGGGACCCGCAAACTGCTGGGAGAGGTCTGGGTACCGGCGTCCAGCGCCTGCCCGGGAAACGCCGGGGCTTGCTCTGCCTCCGGCAGACGTGTCTGATTTCCCACTGGGACAGAGGTGGGGGCTGGAAGAGCTGGAAAAGCCCCAGTGCTCCCCAGACAGTCCGGTCCTGAACAGAACATCCCACAGAAGCGACGCTGCTCTCAGTTGGCAGCGTTAAAACCCAGGTCATGGCCTTGGCGAGACCTGAGCGAATCCTGCCCGGCTTCGGGACTCAGCGAGCCCGAGGTCTGGCTCCAGGGAACAGCCTCCAAAGTAGAAACACCCTCCTTCTACCCTATGGAATGCCCGACGGATGGGCTGGACACAGACAGCACCTCTCCTCCTTGACAGCGTTTCCACCCGCGCATTTGGCCACCCGCTGCCGGGGACTGGCAGCAGGGCTGGGGAGGGGGGCAGGAGCGGGCTGGCCTGTTAATGCCCCGTTTGCTCGGGGAGTGGGCGGTCAGCGGGGAATAACTGCCTCTTCCCCCGACCAAAGAACCACCAGTTGGTCTTTGTGCTCTTAGAAATTGTGAGAGCTTTAGCAAACAGCTCTGCTTCCCCCATGGCCGGGAGCGGGTGGGCTCTGCCCCCTCGCACTCCCCAGCACAACCCTTCATTAAACCCCGGGGAAGCTGAGCGACGTGCCAGCCCTTCCAACAGACCCCATGAAGCCACCAGACAATGAGAGCTGCTGAAGGGAGCCGTGCTGGGAGAGCGAGGGAAGGCGCAGAAAGGCAGCAAGAGCAGGTCTTTGTGTCCCCATGCTCGACAAGTGGGCAGCAGTGCTTCAAGAACATCATGTGGGACCTTCCATGGTGCTCCTTCCCCTTGCAGGTCTTGTCCTTCCATCTCCTGCCTCTGTGGGGAGGGTTGTGGGGCAGGAATAACGATCTACAGGGGTTTAGGGCTGATGCTCGCTGCTTCCTGCAGGCGGAGAGCGTGGAAGGAGCCGCTTCAGAACCTGATGGGCACTGTGCTCGCTGGGCCAGGGCCTGGGGGCTCTGAAGTGGCTCAGCCTCTCGCAGCAGGGAAGATGCTGCTGCTGGGAGAGGAGCTAATGGAATGGGGAAATGCCTCAGTACAGCGGGGGAAGGAACTGCGCTGCACTCCGGGCACTTCCAGGGGGCTGACGTTTCCAGGACAGTTGAAGTCAGAAGGTTTGGGGTCAGGCTGGGCCCCTTGGCTGGGGAGAAAAATCCAGGAATATGCTCCAATTCCAGCCCTGCAGCCTGACCATAGGGCTCGGCTGGCAGAGGTGACCCCAAGGGTGCGATAGTTCCCCAGATTCTTCCTTTCTCTCTAAGCAAAGGCTAACGGCTGGCCCTCACCCCCACCCCCCACCACAGCTCAGGGCAGAAGGTACCAGTTGAGAGTGACCTCAAAAGAGACCCACCAGTACGGAGAGAGACCACAGCAGAGGAACCAGGTGCTCTGAGCCTCTCCCAGTGATGTTGTTGTGGCCTCGGTACCTCCCGGATCCTAGAGGTGCCAGACAAGACACCCTGGCATCTCAGACACCCCCTGTGCTCACTCCACCCCCCGCCATCAGCAGCCCCACTGCAGCGGTGGGATGGAGACAAACCTTTGCCCCTCTTTCTCCCTCCCCATCCCACCCATGCTACAGCTCCGACAGGGAAGGCAACAGAAGGGGCAGGCGGGTGGGTTCGTCTTCCTGGTGCCGGCGGCCGCTGTGTCGGCAAAGAAAAGCTGGGGAGGAACCAGCCCAAAGCTGTAAAGTGGGGGGGATTTTTTCTCTCTCTCTCAACTAAAAGTCCATTAATTATCAGCAAAGAGTTTAATGAGAAGCTGGAAGGAGTTCTCAGCATTAAGAGGGGATTAAGGATAATCTTCATTGCTCGCCTCCTCTTGCTGTGCAGAGGGGGCTCCAACCTGCTCGTGCCAGAGGGGTCCAAGGTGGGGAGGAGCAATGCAAGGTTGGGATGGGCAGCCCTGGGGGCCCTGGGGGCCCTGAGGGACACAGGACTGCGACTCACAGGGAAGGGTCCCTGCAGGACGGAAACAAGAGACGGGTTAAGGGTTAAGCATGATCAGCTTTGAAGCAGCCATTCGCATTTAAAAGTCATGATTTCATCTTAATTAACCAGGGCTTCCCCTTAACGAGGGGCTGCAATTTCTGCTGACACGAGAACGAGAGCGTCTTCTCACCCGCGCACGCAGCTTCACGTCTGGCCAAACAGATCCTCCAGGGGTTTGCTCCGGCAGACACCGCAGCCTCTGCGCCGGGACACCGTGACACTGCCAAACCCGAAACCGGTGCCATGCAGGTCCCTCCCAGAGCAGACAGGGGATGCGCGGTGTCTCTGGAGGAAGCTTTGGTGCACAGAGTGTTCTCTGCTGTCTCAAACAGCCCCAGGCACACGAGCAAAGCTTCCAGGAGTTGCATGTGACTCCAGAAGGAACCAAATGTTTGGATTTGGCACCTCGAGACCCCGTGCCACCAGCCGTTAAAGGCAAATGACACCTTCTCCACATGGCCTCAGCCGGGCTGGCACTACGGAGTGCCGCAACCGGCCCAGGGAGCCAAACGCCGTGTGAAGTATCTTGGAAGAGTGAGTGGATTTTAGGAAGTCATGATCTCATCGTGCATCTCCTGGGAGTGGGGAGAAGAGCATCCTCGTGGATTGAAATGCTGGTTCCAAATGATTCGCTCAGCCCTGGCTGTGTGTTTCTGTCAGACGCCGAGAGTAATTCTTCTTCCATATCGCTTCTATAGCGGTTTGACACCACTGATTTATGTGGAGCTGCCCCTGATCTGTGGCGGTGAAAGGCGAGGCACACTCCTGGGTGTCACCATACAATCTGCTGGCTGCCACCACCCCGTCTCCCTCTCAGGTACCACCGCGAAGAGGGTTTTCTGGAGTCTCCACCCTCGACACCAGCTCATTCCTCCCCTGCATTCCGAGCCCAGCTTTGCAGCCCCGAGCCCTGGGCTGCAGCTTTGCCCAGCGCTTCCCTTCTCTGCCTCACAGCCCCCCACCCTCTCTTACCAGTTCCCAGACCTTCCCAACTCTCCCATGTTTTGCGTCATCAGGAAACCGAGGACACTTTTTATGCTGTGCCTCCCTCGAGGTCACAATTTTCAAAGGCACCAGGTGGGGTGTTCTGTACGTTCCCTTTTCCCAGCCTGAAGCTTTCCCCCTGATACTCTGCCCTCCATTCCTGTGGGGTTAATTCACCTTTTCAAAGGCCTCCTCTGCCGAAGCTGGGTAAATCAGTGGTAGCTCTTAAATACCCCAGCTCCTAAAAATATCCAGGAGAGACAACGGCGCCGGGGTTTAACTGTGCAGCTGTACTTTGAGAAGGGCGAAGTGCCTGGCTGCAGCTGGAGACTGTTTTGTCTCCCATCTCTCAACCCCGTCATGTCCTCCGTACGTTCTCGCGGATTCATCAGGCATGACTCACTCGACGCGTTCCCATCTGCTGACTGCCCCTTCCTAAAATTAGACCCTACTCTGGTTGGCACATGGGTTCAGTCACCGGGGAAGGTGAGGAGCTGCAGACCCGCGTCCCCTCCTGGTGTCACAGCAGGGAGCTGAGCCGGGAAGGAGCTGCTGCTCAGGCTGAGGAGGACGATCCGTCTCTCCTGCTCAGCTCGTCCTTGCCCCTGCTGCTGCCATGGAGGGGGGACGATGAGACATGTTTCCGTTCTCTGAGAGCGGGCTGGAGACCACTGCCTCATTCCAGGAGGGCCAGTCCCTCAGAGATGAGGATTCCCTGGCTCAACACCAACCTGAGCATCTCCTCCAGAGAGGGAGGACACCTTCCCCTGTGAAATCCTGGAGACGGCGACTGCTCGCTGCTCCTCCTTCTAAAGTCCCGAATTCGTGTGAACTTGGCCGTGAACCTTCCAGGGACCTTTTTGCTCACTGGAGGAGTTGCTAGAATCAGTCTGGGTCCCACCGGCTTGTGCAGAGACCCCGTTCCTCAGGGTCTCACTGGTGGGTGTGGGTCTCTCTGAAGGCCGGGCTCAGGGTGTTGTTTGGGGAGGAGAGGAAGGAATAAGCTCATCGCTTTGCTAAGTGTAGAACAGCTCTGACCTTCAGCTGGGGAATTTTGTGCTCCCATTATCTTCTCTACTCCCAGGGGAACATTCACTGGGAGTGAAGTCAGTTGTTAGGAGACACTGATGCTACAGCTAGAATATTTTCAGCCACGATCAGACTGCTGGAGCTGACTGTAAATCCAGCAAGTGTTACTGGAGATGTACACACGTCCTGCTTTTACGGTCGACCTCAGCCCCAGCCGCTGCAAGCCAGGGCATGCAGTGCTTACAAGGCAAGAGCAGCGCTTTTGTTTGGTAAGAGTCAGAAGGAATGGCTCCTCCTCGCCCTGCCGACCTCTTGGGGGGAGCGGGACTCCCAGCAGCCTCGTTAGCATTTACTGCCTTCAGGGTCGGGGCACTGACTGCACATTGCGAATTAAATTTGACCAGAGGAGAGGGCATGGGAGTCCAACCTGCTGCACGGAGCACTGGGAGGACTGTGCCAAGCCCACGAGGTAAAACCTTCCCCTTGAGATGCCAAGGAGGGCTTTGCAGCTCCCTTGGGGAAAGGCTCCCAGTGAGGGGGTACGGGAGCCCGGGGTACCTCAGAACCTGGCTCTCCTTGGCAAGGCTGGCAGCTCCGCGGACCCGCCCTGCAGCTGGGAACTCCGCCATGCTCTGGCGTCTGGAGTAAACACCGAGCCTTGGGCTACCACTGTCCCAGCCCATCCTTTCACGTTGCGGTGGTCCACCGGTGTGGTTGCAGTGTGTTCTGTCCCGGTCGCTGTACGGGGATACTTGCTGGGTGTGCCCCGACCATCTGAGACAGCCCATCAGCTGCAAAACGGGTATGAAAGATTTTCTGCCAAACTATCAGAGAAAAGCAAAAGAACCACTCCCGTTTACTGCTCCTGAATCACAGACCTCCAGCGCTGCCTTGAAGCAGCCTGTTCTCACGCTTCCCAGGCAGCTTTTGCTTTTCCTCCCAGCTGTCACTGCCAGACCGTAACAGGAACAAACCGCGGTGCGTGGCTGCACGGGGTGAGATGAACGAGCTGCTCAGGGGTCTGCTGTGTTGTCAAAAGAAACTGTCCATGGGTCAGTAATTTCACCCGTGCCTAACGCAGCTCGTACCCTCAGCAGAGATCTCCCAGAGCCTCGCCAGTAATTAAGACCCTGTGGTGTCCAGGTCCCATAGCCAGACCCACACAGAGGAAGGCCCCTGAGCAAGGTCCTCTCCCTCTCCCTCCCTCGCCCTGGCTCTGTCTCCTGCCCGCGCCGTGGCGTTGCCTCTGTAAAGGCTCTGCTCTCCCTCCCTGCAGACAGCCCGTCAGCTCCAGTAAATGTCACAGTCAAACACCTGAAAGCCAACTCAGCCGTTGTGACTTGGGATGTTCTGGAAGATGAAGTCGTCATCGGATTTGCGATTTCCCAACAGGTATGGTGCCACAGACACCCAGCTTGGGTCATGCTCATCTTTGCCCCAGGTCCCTCAGTTTCCAAATTCTTCTGTTGTGGTTTAAGCCCATTCCTTCTCATCCTGTCCCTCATGGTCTGGGAGGGGACTTGGCTTCCCGTCCTCTTTGCAGCAGCGCTCCCTGTTTTGGTGGCTGCAGAGAGGAAAGGGTCTGGTGCTCTCCCCGTCCGTGGCGGACAGGGCAGGAAGCAGTGGTCTCAGGGGACGGCAGTGCACACGGGAGGCCTCTCCACCACTCTGTGCTCTCCTCTCTCGGCTTCCAGAAGAAGGATGTGCGGATGCTGCGCTTCATCCAGGAGGTGAACACCACCACCCGCTCCTGTGCCCTCTGGGACCTAGAGGAGGACACTGAGTACATTGTGCACGTCCAGTCTATCAGCATCCAAGGCCAGAGCCCTGCCAGTGAGCCAGTCCTCTTCAAGACCCCCAGGGAAGCTGAGAAACTAGCCTCTAAAAATAAAGGCAAGTGTGGGTGAGTTCCTATGTGGCCCCTGGGATGCCCAGGCAGCGCAGGGCTCTGCAGACAGGAAAGCAGTGACCTGTGCAGTGAGAACAGGTGACCTCCTGTGCTTGGATTCCAGGACAGCAGGGGAGAAAATAGCCAGAGACTCCCACTTTTCTTACATTTCAAATATTTCTGCCAGATCACAGGAAGTCGAGGTTGGGAGGGATCTCTTGAGCTCACCTAGTCCAGACCCCTGCTCAAGCAGGGTCAGCTAGAGCAGGTTGTCCAGACAGTTGGGTTTTGAGTATGTCCCCAGAGGAATCAGGCACTGCCTCACTGGCAGCCCCTTACACTTGTTCCTTTTAAGCCACACCAGACTGTGGAAGGTTTTCTGTCAGTGAGAATCTCTGCTACAAAAACGGCTCAGGAGAGCAGGGCTCTGGGGTACCAAGGGTCCCCACCTGCCTGCCGAGGACCTGGCCTGTCGCGGGGCTTTTGGCCGCGGTTCGTGGGATGTTGCGAGTTCTTGACTCTTTCTGCTAAAACGATCCGGTGTCTGTAAATACTGAACCCCTGTTCCTCTGAAAGCACTAAGAGGAGCACTGCTTCCCTCCCCGGGGGCCTGAACTGTCACTGCTTGGTCCTTTGAAGCCGAGGAGGCGCGTTACGCCCTGCAAAAAGGCTCAACTCTTTCTGAATCCCGTGGCTCCACTGCGAACCGTCGTGCCAGGCTCCGCACTCCCCAGCTGGGAGACGAACTGCTGAAGCACGCGAGGTGTTGTGACAGGCGCAGGCAGCACTAAAAGAGACCAGAGGCAGCGCAGAGCGAGCCGCTCCCGGG
>NW_010389122.1:9682-14463 GCF_000710305.1 Buceros rhinoceros silvestris
AGAGCGAGCCGCTGCCGGGCTAGATAACGCGTGGACTGACTGACCCTCGGCAGCTCCTCTGCGGTAACTGCCTGTTGGTCCCGTCTCGCTGCTCCTCCCTCGCCCCATCTCCTGCGGGTTCTCTGGGGCAGTCACCGAGAGCTCCGCAAGCTCAGAGCGCAGCTCGGGCTGCTGGCTGCGCTGGTGGGTGAGGACCCTCTGCTAGCTTGGCCCACTGATGACCTCAGTCAAGGGCACTGTTAAACCCGTGTCACAGGCTGAGCCGTGCGGTTCGGTTTGACGATCTCTCTTTCCCCTTGTGCAGATGAGGTGACAATGAAGGAGATGGCAAAGAAAAACCAACAGCTGCGAGCGGGAGAAATTCTCATCATTGTTGTGGTGTTGTTTATGTGGGCAGGTCAGTTCAATCTTTCTGTCAAAAGCTTATCATGTCCCTGGGCCTGCTGGCTCGCTCGGTTTGCGGGTGTAAACATGTAAGACCTGAAAAGAAACTCTTGTCCCATAAAGAGCAACTCCAGCTGTACGGGCACCTCGGTGCCCTCTGCAGCCTCTCCAGCTGGGCAGTGCCACAGGCAGGTGACTCCATGGCCTGGCCCGGTCCAGCAGAAAGGTACTGGATGTGACGAACCAATTGCCCGATCCCCCGTGGCTAATCCCATACCTTCAGTTTGATGATAATGCCCTCGGCCAGCCAGCACATGCCTGGAGCCCTTCGGTGCTGCAGGTCACTGTAATTATCTGGCTATTATATGACTCCAACTCTCATGCAAAACAAGATATTTAAGAGTCTCTCTCTCTCTCAACACTCATTATTAATATATACACTAAACTCCATTTAAGAAGCAATTAAAATAATGGAAGCATTGAAAGAACAAATGGCCCCAAACATCAAAACAGCAATACACCCAGATGCGCTCAACATCCACCATTAAAATACAAAGAATAGTATTTAATAGGAAGAGGAGGGACATTAGCCGGAATATTAAGGAAGAAAGGAAAAGACTCCATGACTTGGGAGGGTGGGGGGAGCTGAAAAGCTGCTCTCCCAGGGGGTCCTTTGGAGCCAAACTTCCGTCATCTTTGGAAATTCCCCCCTAGTCCTCCTCCCACCTTGCAGGCTCTAATCCCTTTAGCCCAAGCGGAGGCTCTGCTGCAAGACAGCTGCTGTACAATATGATTTTATAAGTGAGACCACATGCCCTGATGCAGCGGCGAGCACCCGGCGCTGTGGAAGGTGCAGTAAAACCATCCGGGGGCCACTGTGGGATGTGGTGGGCAGAGCTGGGCACAAACCTTACCACAGCAGATAAACGTGCTCCTTCAGTCCCAACATCCCTCACTACGACTTTCTGCCACACGTACAAACATGTAAATTAAATTTCCCAGAGTTTTCCACCATGAGTTTGGCACCACGGTTCAACAGAGCTCACAGTAAATGGTACCTATTGTACAGATCTTGGTCACTGAGCGAGCAAACAGGAGCAGAACACGCCTCTGCCTCCTGCTCCATCATCTTCACACGTCGGAAGGGGCTGCGGCCAGCCCTTCAGCTTGTTCAGTCTGGAAATTACATGCCTGAGTTAATGGGAAATAAAGTTTGCACATGGTGGTTTTCTATTTCGAGCCCCAGCCTCCCCAGGCTGCCAGTCAGCTGCTGCTCCTGCTGCAACGTCAAACATTAATGAAAGCAGATTTGCTCCCTGCGAGCTGCAGAGCACATTGCCCAGGGGAAGCTGTTCAGGTGTCCGGAGGAATTTGGCAGGAAGGGCAATTAGCACGGTGGGAAATCCATGATCCACAGAAGACAACCTTTGCCAGTTGGTATTTAGTCCTCTTGTCCCGGACCAACCACTTTTCCACACACGGAGCCTGTGAACAGTCACACAGAGAAGAGAAAGCCACCACAGCAGTACGGAGTGTTGCTAAAGACAGTAACCAAATGAAAACTGAACTAAAAGCTTCCCAAACCTCCTCGCTCTGATCTTTTCAGCACATCAGTCAAGTTTCAGTTGTGCACATTCGCGTTTACGTGCCCTGCCAGTAAAACCAATCAAGGGTAATTACATGAAGGGCTGAACAACTGAGTCATCTCCCACTGTAACATAATCTAAAGCTCAGAGCAGCCTCAGAACAAAGCATTTGCTAACACCACCGCTTCCCTTCCAGACAGATGACTTACATGTGAAAAGGGGAGTGGGTGGAGGGAAAATCTCTCCACATCTAGCGGGTTCTTTACAGAGTCTCAGGGCGCAGAACCCTCTTGCCAGCTTTGAACCTGGGGCCATAACCTGGATGTACCATGATTTAGCAACCGTGAACTGGAACCGGTCTGTGCCCAGGCCCTGATCTGAGATGAGACCCAAGCTCTGGTGCCGTCTCTTTCTGACGCTGTTCACAGCACTTTGCTTCTCTGTGCCTCAGTTTCACGATCATAAATTGTGGAAGGTGTGACTGGGGCAGATGTTGACCTGCTCCCCTATCACTGGCCATTTGTTCACACACGCAAGGAAGAATTTGGCCCACTGTGTTCATCAGTAACGCCTGAGGGCAGCTGCCTACCACCTCACTTTATAAAGCAGTTTGTGACCATCTGCAAAAGCTTTATAGGAGTTTTGCTCTCAGGGGCGGGGGAGGAGATTTCACTAAGGGAGAAGCGGCTCCTGCCTGGGTCTGCTTCACCAATGTGTTTGGAACATGCAGGCAGAGAGGTGATTTGGTCAAAATGTCATAGAAAATCTTCTGAGAAAGGCATTTGCAGTCATGGCTGTCCCTGCTTTTCTCTTCATGTGCAGCGTGTGCGGGAGGAAATTTCCACTGGCAGCTCTTGCTGCCGTCACTGTTGCCTGTTTGCAGACATTGTCGGGCTGCTCGAAGAGCCCTGGCTGGGATCGCAGGCGGGCAGGAGTGGTACCTGCATCCCATCTGCCAGCTCCAGCTCCTCCTGCTCACCCCAGGGCAGAAAGGTCACAGGCCACTTTCCCACTAACCAGAGATCCCAGGAGCTCCCGTGTTTGCAAAGCAGAGATCCCATTTAACCGTGGTTAGCGTGGCTCACTCTCGAAACATCGGGTTTGAAACGCTCGTCCCATTTAACGGCAGGGAAGTTGATCTTTCCTCCTTCTGCCTCACTAGTTTAGGCATCAAGGAAAGAGCCAGGGGACTGACGAGCTGTGTTAGAATATGATCCTGAGGAGCGACTGTGGACATTGCTGAGCTCTCTCCCAGAGGCACGAAGCCGGCTGGCAAGGAGAGGATTTCTGCTCTCCGCCGGCTCCAGGGGCTGAGCTCATTTGTGTGATCACTAATGCTTTTTCCTGTTAGGGGTGATCGCCCTGTTTTGCAGACAGTACGACATCATCAAAGATAACGAGCCAAATAACAGCAAGGAGAAAGTCAAGAGCGCTTCGGAGAACAGCACTCCCGAGCACCAGAGCGGAGGGCTCCTCCGCAGCAAGGTGAGATGCTGCTGGGGCACAGTGGGGGATGGGGCCGACAATCAGCTTCCAACTGCCCTTTGGCTAAACTACCTCCAAACCAGCCGCTGCTAAACATCCTCGCTCCAGCCTCCTCCCTCCAGCTGGGGTGCAGAAACGAACCCCCTTCCCACTCCCGCACACCAGCACCGTGGCTGCGATAGTGGTCTGAGCCTCCAGACCCCTCGGGACCCCAGCACTGCACTCCCACCTCAGGATTAGCCTGCACGCCCAGCAGGAAAGCAGACCTCAAGCCGTATTTCGGAAATATTGGGAAGAAAGACAGATTTTCTTTGCACTGAGGGATGTGGCAGTCCCTGAGCCGCCTGGGTCCGTTCCCCCACAGCAGCCCTTGGGTGGCACGTGGCAAAGGGGACCCTACTCCTGCAGTGAGCCCACGGGCCAATCAGCAGGAGCACGGCTGGTAGTGCACACGATGGCAGAGCAATGCCGTATCCATAATGTGAGCAGCCTTAACCCTACACATGTACCAATTTATGTCAGTTCATTCAACTTGCTTGTGTCTCGAGTCACAACCTGCACTCTGACACATCCCCACTGCTTCCCATTTTCTTGTTACTGGAAACACCCCACTAATTCATGCTCATCCAGAGGCAGACAGGGATGAACCACACAACCCTAAAGCCTCCACTCAGGCCCCGCCTCATTATCCCAAGGGGATAGGAACGAGAACTTCAGCAAAACGAAACCTGCCCAGCACACCGCACTCCTCTCTACTGTGGCTGCTTCCCTCTCGAGGGATTCCTACCCATCCTTTCTTCCTTTGTCTCCTCTTCTAGTTTCCAAAAAACAAGCCCTCAGTGAACATCATTGAAGCGTGACAGCCTGCCAGCTGATAGATGGACTCCATTCCTCACGCTCACTTTCTGCCTTGGAGCCTTGATGACTAAGGAGGTGAAATATTGTTGGAGCAATTTGGAAAGAGACCTGACGATTGTTACTTGCTGGCACACGCCTCCTTGTCTGTGTTCTGCAAAACATCTGGCAGAAAGAAAAATCCTGCAAAAAAAACCCAACCCTGAAACCCAAACAAACCAATGAAGGTGGAACAGCGTCGGTGAGACAGATGCTGCCGGTGAGCCTGTGCCGGACTCATGAATCACCAGGGCTGGAGCGACTGCTCACGCACCCCTCTCCACCCTCACACTCCGTCTTCTGGAACAATTCCCCCGTCTTGGGAACCGTACGAGGTTTTGGTGTGTCTTTATTTTGTCTTGCTGTCACTACATCTTGACAGTACTAAGGTGAGCTCAGGCATTGGTCACTGTCACTCCTCTCCAGGCAGGG
>NW_010389122.1:14607-16044 GCF_000710305.1 Buceros rhinoceros silvestris
GTCTCGGCTGCTGCGTGCTCTCAGCTTGCTTTGTTCCATTGATGTGCGTGGTGTAACACGTCTTGCAGGTGGGTTTTTAAAACAAACAAAAAAAGAAAATAAAAAAAGGCACATCCCAGTTCCCAGTCCCACTGCGAGCAGCTCCCTGGCCAGCTGCCAGGCAGGCTGCAACACGTCTCCACCTATCTCGCACTGGTGCTCTTCATCTCCGATAATTGGGGCATGCCGAACACTGAGGCACAGGCCAACATGAGGGGACACCAGAAGCCATTGTTAGCTTCCAGGATAACTTCAACTATTTCCTTCACAGTATTTTCAGCTGGATCTGAGTCCACCACCAGTGTGATAAAAGGTCCATAAAAATGTAGCCAGTCAGCAAAAAACAAAAAAAGAAAAAAAAGAACAAACCACTCACGATACCGGTTGCTATGCAAGGTCTCCAGTGGCAATAGCTATTTATGGCGAAAGGCTCTGCCTAAGGGACCTTTTTCTGAGGGCTTAAGTTCTTAAATTGCTTCTTTTGGTCAGGTTCCTGGGGAAGGCGTGACTCCCCTGCACACGTCCTGTCTGCACTGGTTTTGTGGCGTTGTAACGGGAGGTGTCTGCTGGAGGTGGACCACCCCCATCGAACAGATGATGAGGAGCAGGAAAGGGGCTGGGGTTCCCCTCTCTGGTATGAAGCACTTGGTGTTTGTAAGCAGACAGGATCCCTGGGACAGCTGGTGCTCTGAAGCTGGCAGATGCGAGGCCATCACATGGAAAGACGTACTCTTTGTCGTGTGCCATGGGGTATCTGCATTTATTCGGTTACACACAAGACCACTCCATATGCACTAGGGGATGAGGCAAGATCCTACTTGTTCCAAGACAGGTTGGCCTGAGCAGGGCTGGAATCTGGTTACAAGCCCCCTGCACTCAGATGGGTCTGCTTTCAAAGGCCTGGCACCAAACCGGGCTGGTGGTAACAGGGTTCGGCCACCTTTCCTCTTCTGCTGTCACCAGCCTTTCCAAGATAGCTGATCTGGGAGAAGGGCAGATGTGTCGGTGGAGGAGCAGGGGCTTCCCTTGTGCCATTTGCAGAAGGCAGGCCAACCCAAAGGTCTCCGCAGTGGATCCTTTGCCAGACCATACTCCTCCATCACCACAAGGGAGAGGTCAACACCTCTGATACAGACAGAGCAATAAACATTTTATAATGTACAATAAAAGATTAAAGGCATCTCTCGCGTCCTGGTCATGTCTGAATCGGGTCATATCTCATCTTTGAGCAGAACACACACCATAGAACAGGGGAACTTGCTCTGTACTCCCCAGGGACCACCCAGCACAAAACATTCTCTCAAAGTCTGGGTGTAGCAGACCAGAAAGGTTCATCACCAGACATCACTTGGGCTGCAGGACAAGGGAAAAAAACCCTGCAACATAAATAACCCCCAG
>NW_010389122.1:16128-25399 GCF_000710305.1 Buceros rhinoceros silvestris
CCCCTGCAACAAAAATACCCCCCAGCCACACCTAGCGAGATCCTCCTGACGTGGCTGGTATCTCCTGCTAAAGAAAAGTCACTTGGAATCTGCACCCTTGTCAGGGGAGATTTAGGACAGATGGTACAGCATGTGTGAAGCGATAAGGGAGATGCTCCCTGGTAATCCCAGAGCAGCCAGCCAGGCCAGCGGCCCTCCGACGAGCTGCTGGCGAGGAAATTCAGCCCGGGCATTCCCCCCCGGGCCTGGGGCTTGCGTGGCTGGGTTTAAAGACAGTTGTCCCTGGGAATTCAGACCATACTCCCTCTTTTACGGTCACTGCTGTTGTCCCCTAACAACAGGTTTAAACTATTTCTGTCCCAGCAGAGATGTGCTCGCTTCTTGGTCGGTAGAAAAGAATTAGAACGTCAAGCATTAGCGTTCACGCAGAGTGAGGGCTGTGGCAGGAGGAAGAAGGGTTATCGCTACATTCCGTAACCGCAGGCTTTCAAAGAAAGGGCGGGATGCCATTAGCAAGAGGAAACAAATGCAGCCTGGCAGCTGCTCAGCTCACCGGATTGCTACGAGCTGCCCGATTCAAGTGATTCTCTTAAAGGAAATTGTTTCAGCAGCTCTGAATTGATGTCGTAAGTCCAGGCGTTAGGAAAAGCTGTTTCCCCTTAGAGAAGAAGAAAGGAACTTAAGATCTGACTTTTCTGAGGGTGATAAACTTCGAGGCTTTAGCCTCTTTTTCGGTATCAGCTTCCACCTTAACCTCTGGGGGTCAGACACCAGGAAGGCTCTGGGACTGCAGGAGGTCAAGCCTAAGCCTGTCTTTAGAAGAGACGCCTCGTTCTTCTCAACAGTTGCCAAAAGATCCTCCTGAGGTGTTTTACAGTCAATAAAGGGAAGAGATCAAGAAAAACAACCCAAGAAAGTCATGTTGGGCCACAGAAAACCACCCCCTAAAGGCCACCCCCATTTCCCACGTGGTGCTGCCGACGGACTGGTGGAAGCAGGAGCTGGGGAAGGGAGGTTTCAGCAGACACCAGCAGCAGCAAGTGAGAGCGGGTTGGCCTGACAGACATCCCAGGGAGCCCTGCAAAAACCCAGTTCGATCTCGAGGGCAGCCCTTCACCAGCTCTGCCGACGCCAGGCGGCCCCTGGGGATTCATCCCATTGATTTCCAAGAACCAAGAGAGCAGAGACGAAGGGGCTGAACACAGAGCCCTCTGCCGATGCACGCGGCGCACGCTGCAAGTGCAGCACCGCTCACTCCATCCTTTCAAGCACTGTGATATTATGCCTACAAGCACAATTTAGCCAATATATTCCTCCCCCACGAGTGCGGTAAGCGGGAGCCGCGGGAGGTGGTGTGGAGCAAACAATCCTGCGCAGCGTGTCCTTCCACTTCACAACACCCCGCGCCACGTTCTCCTCACCGCCCTCTCGCTGTACAACAAGCTCTGCTCGCTGTCTCCGCCGAGGAAAGCGAGAACATTTCAGTCCCTGACAGTTCAATAGCATCAGAGGGGGAAACACCCACACGACAGAACGTGTTAGTATAATCTCAGCTGGCGACAGCTTTCTGGAGGAGATGGAAGTGGGGAGGAACAGGCGGCTAATGCCAGGGTTTGCCAAAGACATGACAGGTGACATCACTCCAAGGCGTGTGTCACAGCGGCACAGCCATTTTGCTGATAAAAATATGGCAATTCATTGACCGAGGAGTCAGACTTCCCTTCCCAAGGAGAGGGGTGAAGATTATGCCACGTTAGACCAAATGTAATTTCCAGAAAAGCTTCCTAATGACCTGTAATGAGCTATTAGTGGCTGGTCTGGAAGCAAGAGCCTCACTGACCAAATTCAAGCAGCTTCCTACCCTTTGTTAAAAAATATCGACAAGTTTGTTATGCTAAAATATCTCCTGTTCCCTCCACGAAGCTGGTGTCTATTAAACGGTCTGACAACCTTATAGATTAAAATCATTATGTTCCTACTCAGTGCTTTAGCCCACACGTTTCGAGGAACGCGAGCTGGATTCTCTTTCGGCTCATGCAGCAGCATCAATTTTGTCAAGTAAGCTCCAAATGAAGAATCTTTATTATTAGCGATGGAGCCAGGGAAGACACAGCTTGAATTTTAGATCCCAGATGGCAGCAGCAAAGTTGGCAGCCAGAAAAGCCATTTTTTCTCTTGTGATCTGAACATGGTGGATGTGGAGTCGCTGAGCGGCAATAACAGCACAGCCCTACCATGCCGTTTGACACTTCACAGCACATCGCTGTCCTTTTTAACTGACGAAAAAACCCACTCAGTGCCACCAACTGCTAAATATAACCTATTTATACCATCCAGACTTGTTCTGTGACCAGCATAGCACCAGACATCCCCTCAGACCAAAGGGAGAATATTATCAGCTTCCACTTCACGTTTCAGGACGTAATTTCTTCCTCCCATTTAGAATTATCTTCCAGCACAAAAGCAGGGAAGAGTTGGTGAGCTTTGGAGGGGACAGAAGGAAAAAAAACCCACACAGTAATTTAATTTCAGGCTCGTTGTTTTCTAGCTGTGGTTAGACTGCGATACATGGACGAGCGTTATTAAATTTTTAATTGTAAGACATTTCATCACAGAGCTCACACAGGGCTTGCACAAAACAGCCTCTTCCAGTTTTATCTGACGTTTCTGGATTATACTAGAGCAAAAACCATAAACAGAGCCCTTGGCTATGCTCTAGCAGCCAACACACAGTATGTCCCTCCATGAAGGATTAATGGACCATCCCTCCCTCCCCATGCAGCACCTCCACCACTCAGCGCACAGGAATCACGCCTGTGATTCAGAATGAAGAAAGCAGAGCTGCTCCGTGGCAGCGTTCGTTCACCTGTGAGATCGCCACTCACAAAGACCTCAAACCCCATGCACTCAGGAGGCGGCTCCACTCCTGCTGAGCTCCTCCAGCACAGGGGTACTGGGCTTAGGCACCACACACGTACCACCACCATCGTCTTGCCGTCGTGGAAAGGTGCCGCCTCTCCAGAGCGATTTCCTTTCCTCAGCACGGATGAGCTGGCAGCAGAACGCCTGCTTTGAAAGCAGGCTAATACAAATAACACCCGACTGCTCTGTTCACTTGATAATCCCATCCAGACATCTGTAACAAAACCGAGCCAGCCAGCAGGGAAATCACCGGACGCACAGAAGGCGCCTGCTCGGCAGCAGAGCGCAGGGAGAAGGTCACCCGTGGTTGTCCTGCTGCCATGGTCCCCTCTGTTGTGTCAGTGCTGAGCAGCCACCACCATCGATCGCTGCCCAGACAGGGCACTATGTCTCTCCCAGCACTGTGTCACTGGAGCAGCTGCCACCAGGCCCGCAAAGAGCCGGGCTGTGACAGTCCAGCATCAGATACACCCCTTCAGCTTCATGTGGCGATTCACTGGTTCAAAGCCAACAGCTGCCATGTGCAATTACCCCCCTACTCCCCAGCCGATGGCTGCCACGGGATGTCACCTCCTCGTTCTGCGCAAGGCTCTCTGCGAGCAACACCTGCAGCGGTACCGTCACGAGAGAGGCCATGCTGGCGCCGAGAACACGCCGCTGACTGGAGAGGGGCAGTGACAGACGCACAGCCCTGAGGCTGGGCTCGCACCACCCAGCCTGCACAACCCGCCCGGAATAAAACAGACCTCCTGAGCCCCACGGAACCGCCGTGTCTGGGTGACTCCATTAACGGAGGCAGCATTATCTAGGAGTTAGTGCAATCAGCCAGCCCCAGGCTCTGTTCTGAGCTTCGCTGCTCTTCCCTCGGACAAATGACTGTGATTCTCTGTGCCTCAGTCACTGCACATCTAGGACAGCCACAAACTTTGCTTGCTTTTTAAAGCCGCATCCTCCTGTCCCGCTCCAGATCTGGAAGGTGCTACAGAAGGGCAAAATCATAAAACCTATGAAGCACAACTCTGAAAAACATTGGTACTGTACCTAAACTTTATTTCTTTAAAATCACAGTAGCCAAAAGCATCACCAAAATATTCAAATCACTATAATAAAAATTTAGTACCATTTTCTCCACGAATAAACTTAATTTGCTCCTGAAATCCTCCTAAAGGGTTCACAGGGGCTGCCAGCACCCCTGGGAAGGGCGTTTTGCAGCAGATCAGCCCGTCTCTGTTTCACAGCTCCTCCGTCACAACACCACGCTCTGCTCCATCAGGGAAGGAGCTGGAGGCAGCAGAGACCCGGAGCTGCTGTAGGACTGCGGGGCTCCAACAAGCAGCAGGTCACGCTCTTGTGGGCAGAGCAGAGAGCAGGAGTGAAAGGGGAGTTCCTCACCATCACGCAGTAAAGAGAACCCCGGCCAACAGGAGCGAAACCTTTATAAACCAAGTGCAAACATCAGGAAACTTTTTTACCAGAGAAATTACAAATAAAACAAGGGAAAACAATACAAAAAGGCAAAATTTTTGAGGATAGGCAGAACAGAACAAGACAAGACAAGCCAAACTGAGTAAATCAACATCTGCTCCTGCGTTTCCAGTAAACCGACACAACTTTGTCATTGTCGACGGGAGGGGGGCAGCAGCCACAAGCTGTTGTCACACTGTTACTCAAAGGGAGCCCAGTCACCATGGGAGATTTAATGCCAAGGTTTTGGATCAAGCTTTACAGAAAAGTTTTTCCGCCTCCAAGCGCATTTCCCAGTTGGTGTCTGCAGTGGGACATCCTCACACCGACAGGCAGTGCTGCAGCACCAGCCACATCCGCTACCTGCCCTGCGAGGAGGTGGTGGTCAGCTCACGGACAGCACAGCAGTTACCTACACAAAACAGATCACACTTAACATGCATTTTAAAACCAGTTCCAGACGTTTCTAAAACCTAGAAGCTTCCACTGGCCTTGTTAAAAACAGTGCACAAAGCAACTTCTCCAAATACAAACCAGAAACCCAGAACAACCCCCATCTGAACTCCAGCCCAGGTGAGGAAGAGCCACTCCACCTGCAGAACCAGCGCCAGCGCAGGCCCTCGGCAGCGGAATCGAACGCTCGAAGCGGCTGTGCCAGCGCCGGGCTGGAAGTGCTCAGGATTGCTCCAGGAATGGTGGTGTTTGGCCAAGTTCATGCTCACCTGCTGTGTGAGCCTCGGGTACGTTTCTTGTTGGACCTTGGGTAATTTCTGCAAAAATAAATAAAACAGTTAAAACAAACACAGGAGAAGCGTATTTATGAGAGGCTGAACAGCATCTTCTCTGAAAACCCCTCCCCATTCCTTGGGGCTTGCAGCTAGCACTTAATTTTCTTGTCAGGGGGTTTTAAGAAGGAAATCCCTCTCCAAGGCAGCACCTTGGGCAGTAACACCACGGAAGAGTAAAGGCTGCTCCCACCCTCCGCACACAGCTCCTTCTCCCTGGCCCAGGCTTGACAAGCCAGCCGTTTGAACAAGAAGCAAATTTCCCTTGCTAAGTGCCGCACACACGTTAAACACTCTCATTTGCTACCTCTGAGCATGTTCTGAAATAACAAGACAAAACCCCACAAACTTTAGGCAGTCTTATAGGAGCAGGATTGAAAAACAAATCACATTTCAATGAGCTTGGTTATCGCCAGGCCTCAGAGCATTACAAAGCTTTTCCACATCATTAGAGGCTGCTTCATCCCTTTTGCATCTTGAAAGCAGCCAACTCTGATTATTTTCCTTCTCATTTGTGCAGAGGCATCAGCATAACTCAGGACAGCCCGTTTATTAACCGCAGACCCATCTGATGGAGCACGACCCACCACGGGGGTCACTCCTGTGGAAACAGCAGCTGGGTTGGAGAAGGTGCTCTGGGTACGGAACAGCGCGTGCCCTCGCCCAGGGGAAACTCAAGGCTTTTGCCATCCTGCCACTGCACCAGGATTAACGTGAATCATGGTCCCTTTCCAGGGAACATCGTGTCTCCTGAGCAAATCCGGTCTCCTTCATAAACTTCAGTACCAGCTTTTATTTACCCAAAGGAATAATTTCTGGTCAGAAAAAGAGAGACTTCTAGAAAAGATTTCAGAATTTTCTTGAAAAATCTCCATGTTTTCGGGCTGCATTGTGTAGGGAGGAGGGAGGTACTCCCAGACCGCAAAACCCTCTCTCTGTCACACGGGAGGTCCCGCCGCCTGCAGTGAGCTGATGCAAGAGGTGTGTGACTGGGAGAGATCACAGCTCCTCATACTTTCTCAGCCTCCCTTCCTTGGAGTCCCCCTCCCTTGGCCATCCTGATGGCTCACAGAAACCGGGGTCACCTCCTGCTGTCAGGGGTGCACCCGGCACCCCGGCACCTGGGGGAAGACACCACCACCACTCAGGAGTGCTCCACCCCAGGAACAGGTCTGAACTCCTCTACAGGAGGCAAAGTCGCAGGAGCAGACTGACCCGGTGTGGGGGTTGGAGATGGCTGTTACCTGAGTGCCGCACCCGACCATCTAACCCAGGGCTCCCAGTAAGAGCCCTTACAGCCATTACACACGAGGAGAGGGGATGACGACACCCCAGATAGACCAAACTAGGGAACACAACTGAAACCACTCTGATTTCTTTCTCCTCAGGCACAATCCATCTCCTATCTTTCACAAGAACTGAGACCACAAGCCTCCCTGCAGCCTGCTGCATCAGTTCCTGCCCCCTCCCCTACTCCCCAGCCCACCTCTCATCCTTCTTCCAAGTTAAGGTTTGTAGGCAGATTTCATTTCCTCCCGTCCCTGCCCTGCATGCTTCCCGTTCGAGCACGGTGAGCTTGGTCAGGTAAGAAATGTTCCAAGATTAAAGTTTTTTCCCCAGCCAGCTCAGTACCAACCAACCAATCCGACTCCTCCAGGGCAGTCTGCCAGCACAGCGCTCAGTTCTGATTCACAGATTTGTCTCTCCCAGTGTTCCCTTATACTCTTCTCCCTTTTCATCACCTATTTTTTAAAGACACCGATCTTTGTTATTACACTAAGACCAGATGGTCTGTGGCTCTTTGAGGATACTCCCTCCTCCTCTCCCTTTGATACAAGAGGGATCCAAGAAAATATTTTATCAGGTTTCTCCCAGGCTGCAAGAAAGCTGATAAAATTGCAAAGCATCATAAACGTCTACCAAACAAATGGAGCCTCAAGGAGACCTGGTGGAGTTCTGCTAGCAGAAGCACTCGGAGAAAGCAGTGGTTGGAGGTCAAGCAGGGGCTGGCTCAGCTCCGCAGGTACCTGCAGTCCGTGAGTCTGTAACATAACGCTCCAGACAACCTGAGGAGATGGGCAGGCAGGTGCTGGAGCATTACCCCATCTGCACCATGGCAGTGTTAACAGCCTGGGAAAGCCCATCCCCTGAAGCACAGATGTCTGGGTGGGAACCAGAGGAGGTTATGTTTAGAGAGGGAAATGCATTTTCTCTGAAGCTCTCTGCCATTTAAAAAAAGGCCTGTCCCGCTCCGAACACCGCTGAGGACCAGAACCAGCAGCAGAGCACTGAGAGTCACCAGTACGAAACCCTCATGAGCTCTGTGACAGTGACACAGAGCCGACCACAACTGCCGAGGAGGATCTCACCAAAAGGCTGGATTCTATGTACTGTTGGATAAAGAGCAATAATGAAGTGTGAGTGCTAACAACTGGTCAGCTGGCAGAGATCTTTCATGGTCAATTATCAGTTTCAGCCACTCCTCTCCAAGCAGATGCTCAAATCACATCGCATTTTTACATCTGCAACAACACAGGCTCAACAGCATTTAGATTCCTATGGGAAGCTGCAAATAAATTCATCTATTCAGGCTGAGCATCCTCGAGAAAGCAGAATGAGAGGAAGCACAAGCAGAGCCAGGGGTTGACTACCAGCTCACTGAGCAGGCTGGATGTGAAGAGGTTACTCTGAATACAAAAGGACTTCTTCCAATTAGTCGGTGTTCAAAGACTGGTGTAGCCAGCGCAGCTGTTCGCACACCATCACCCAACACTGACACCGAGAGTTTTATTTCTAGAGAAGCTGCGAGTGCAAGGTACCATGGAGATAAGGCCCGTAAGTCACCCAGACAAAGGAGCAAGAGACAGAAAGGCGGACAGATCAGGTAGGAGAGGGGACAGGGAAGTCCAACACTGCCACAAGACAAATGCCGGGAGATTTACCATACAAATCAGAGCTAAAGATTTGTAGCTGCCATATATTAGTTGCTGATTCCCAAAGGGAATTCCCTTGCTGACTCTGAAAGCTGCTGATTTTCCTTTAGGAATTTCTTGGGATCTTTCTGCATCTCCTACGCAAACAAGCCACACGATACTGTTGTAGATCCAGACGCACAGAAGTGCCCAGCGGAGTCACCATCACCCCGCTGAGAAGGTTTTCCTGTGACAACCCGCTGGCTGTCGGGCTGCATTCCAAGCCTACAGCTGTTTGGAACGAGAGAGGGCTGCCCTGATAAGAAAATCAAATTGTGTGCATGACAGACAACGTTCTTCCCCAGCGAAACAGACCTCGATTCCACTCGCCAGCCCTTCTCATGTGGAGCCCCTGCCCGATTTGCTGTGACTTGGAACACACCAGTTCAGACCAGGTCCAGACTGAGGCAGGTCCCATTATCCTGCCCTCCAAGCAGGAGGGCAGGACCCTCAGGAGGGTCAGCAGAAGCAGCTACCTCCAAGTCATGCATCAAATATCCACTTTTTGCCCCAACCCCCTTTTTCTTAGAAATATTTTGACCCTCCAGGTCATTTACTTGGCCTCTTGCTTTTAAAGAAGCCTCCTAAAATTTAACAGAGCCCAGTGCTGCAAAAGGAGGGGAAATAAAACCTCCTTATTTCTTGCTCTCTCTGCAGTTTGTCTTTTCTATTTTCTCTGTTTCTGTGCCGTAGTGGTGCACAAGAAGCAACAACCTATTTCAAAGCACCATGCTGAAGAAGCTAGCAAACCGCGCTGTTATCTGGGACAGCCATCAAGGTTAGTACCGTTAATCCCAAAAACTTCTTTCAACCTTTACAGCCAGTTCATATAGGACCAAGACACCCTTTTTTTTTTTTCTTTCAGTCTGTGACTTTAACGTGGCCAGGATGGACCACATGCGAGTGATACTACTCAGTGTTACAGCAGTTGGCCTGATCATTGGTTGGATTTTGTTTATAACAGCCATTTACTGTTATTTCCACAATCACTGTGGATGTGATGATCATGTGCGTTCCCAAAGTTATTACTCGAGTTAATAAAAGAGTTGTTCTATCAGTTAAAAAGTCTGTGGTTTTATTTCTTAGCTTAACTGGTCGGGGAAATTTTAAGTCTTCCCTGCTGTGTCT
>NW_010389123.1:0-7852 GCF_000710305.1 Buceros rhinoceros silvestris
GGCCCCGCTCCAGCAGCTCCGTGTCTGCTGGGCTGAGCATCCTCTATGCTCCTGGTTTAGGAGCATCTACCACGGAGTTAACACCTGCCAGCTGAGTTCTCTGCAGGCTGGGAGATACTGATAGAATGAGATAAAGCGAAGGGGAAGCAGCAGTGTAACGTATTTGGACCAGACATTAAGTGTAGGGTTTTTGCAAGGAGGATATTGCTCACTGGGAAGAAAATATCGTGCTGAGGGATGTGGGAGATTTCACCTCACTGGTGTTTAAGTCCAGGTTGGTGGTGTTTCTCCCGCATTCAGGCAGGCCCATGGATGATGGTGATGGCACCCATGATTCCAGTAGGACAGTGGTTTTTCCTTGTCTTGTGAGTCTTATATCCCACCTCGCATCACCCTCTGTTGAATGAAATGTGCTGCAGTGTCCTCAGTGGTAAATATTGGCATCCAGGTGCTGTGTGAGTCGAGGTGTCAGGGCAAGCAGCTGTCATCCCAGAGGTGATGGTCCCAGAGCCATGTAGTCCGTGAGCTTCAGGATTTCCCAGCAGTGACGCAGAGCTGGTTCACACTTCGCTGGTATTTTCGCACATCTCTGGTAATCCCACGAGTGGCTGCGGTGCAGGTTCTGGCTGTTCCCAGCCCCGTGGTGTTAATTTTCCGCTGATGGTTGCAGAGGAAATGACCGAAAAGCTGAATATTCAAGTCTGGATTGATGGGGCAGGGAGGGAAGCTGCTGGCCTGGGCAGGATGGAGTAACGAGGAGGTGAGAGGACACGAGCAGGGATGGGATGAGCCCACGTTTTTGTGTGAAGGGCAAGAAAAACAGGGGGAGGAGTGCAGTCGAGGGAGAGAGGGAGGGGTCGTGGTGGGGCAGACAGGGCTGACTTTGGGAGACGTGCAAGAGCAGCGGTCGCAGAGGGCTGTGGAGAGGGCAGAAGTGGGTGCTAGAAAAGCAATAAGAGCCAAAGGAGACATGAAGAGAGCTCAGGGCTGGGTAGAGGCTGGAGCTGGGTCTTAAACCGCTGGCACCCTCCTCCAGGTATAACGCCATGAAGTCGTTGAGTTGTTGGAGGCTGCTCCTCTTGCCTCCTTGAGAGCAAACTCTCCCATTTGACCCGGGCTGCTTCCCGCCTGCCAGGATTGAGTTTATTGTTCCATCCTGCTGTAGCAGCCAAGTTTCTCCCCTAATAAACATCTCCCCCCACCCGGCCCTGATCTCAGTCCCCTCTGTGAGCCAGAGAAGCAGATGGGAGGGCAAAGGACTGGAAGTGCCTGGCACTTCCCAAGCTGCAGAGGAGAGAACTGGAGATTCTCAGCTGAAAAGAAGAAAATTCATGCCTTTCTCAGCTCTGTCTTTGTTCCTTTGTGCCACTGAGGCCTGATCCAAACACCTCACCTGCCTGAGAGGGAGCCCGTGAAGGCTGAGCGTGGCCGGCTGTCATTAACTCCTCGCCTTGGAGCAAGGCAAAGGGTTTAGATTGAATATTGGGAGAAATTTCTTCCCTGTTTGGGTTGTCCAGGAGTGTCCCAGGGCAGTGGTGGAGTCCCCATCCCTGGAGGGGTTTCCCAGCCGTGTGGAGGTGCTGCTGAGGGTCAGGGGTCGGGGGGGACCTGGCAGTGCTGGGGGAACGGGGGACTCCATGATCCTAAAGGTCTCTCCCAACCTAAACGATTCATGATTCCATGACTTTGCCTGCTTGAATTTGAGCCTAAGAGTTTGGTTCAGCGATCACAAGCTGGCAGCATCTGAGGGGGTGTTGGAGGGAATGACAGTCCACGGACACAGGGCCATTTGTTAGCAAACAGCTGCAGCTCGTGATGCAAAGCAAACAGCTTCTACGGGGCTTCAATTCCAGCTTTGTCTCTCTGTTGACCAGGACCCGGCCACGCTCCAGCACGCTCACCAGCAAAGACCAATACGTGAAGAGCAGGCTGTGGAGGAACCTGGTATTAAACAGGGGAATGGAGTGAGAAGAAGGTGTTTTCTCACCCTGTAGTGGTTGTCCTCCTGAAGCTCTGCTGAGCCCCTTCATCTGAGCTGCTGGAGAACCCTGACAGCAGACTTGTGTGTTTGGTCTTTGCTCCGTTCTCTGAAGCATCTCACAGATTCTCTTGGCTTCTCTCCACGTGGAGACCTGGCGTGGAAAGGAGACTGCTGGGACTGTCCTGCAGCCTGGGGTGGGGGGTCCTGTGTTTTGTTGCCTTGCCACCTATGTCAGAATACCACGAGGCTGGACCAAGCGAGGCGTGACAAGCCCAAAGAGTTTGCGCAGACCCCTCTCCCATTTGGTGTAGCTGAAACCTTGAATGGTGGAGAGATGGGGCAGACACTGGGAGAGGGCTCCTGAACCTCCCCACATCATTTGACACGGTCCGAGTGAGCTCTACAGCCCATCCCTTTGTGACCACCTCTCTGAGTGGCACATGTAATGGTGGTGGCATCCTCAAAGCTCCCAACAAGAACTGAGACAGTTTGGGTGGGTTTTTTTGAGTGAGACTGTCACTGTGTTCTGCCCGTGCATGTAATTTCTGTTCGACTTGAAAGAAAAAAAAAAAAAGAGGAGGGAAGAAAAACAGCCCTAAACTGAGAGCACTGAGGGTCTGTGCGCTTCCTAGAGACAGAGAATGGCTTGGGTTGGAAGGGACCTTTAAAGGTCCAGCTTTTCACCCCCAGCACCCCCAAGTCCATCTCCTCGGGGCTGCTCTCCAGCCCTTCATCCCCAGCCCGGGCTGATACCATGGGCTGCCCCGACCAAGGTGCAGGACCTTGCGCTTGGCCTGGTTGACCCTCATGAGGGTCACATGGGCCCATCTCTCCAGCCTGTCCAGCTCCCTCTGGATGGATCCTGTCCCTCTGGCGTGTTGACTGCAGCACACAGCGCAGTGTCATTGGCAAACCTGCTGAGGGTGCCCTCGATCCCACTGTCCACGTCACCAACGAAGATGTTAAACAGCACCGGGCCCCATACCGACCCCTGAGGAACGCCATTCCTCGCTGGTCTCCACTTGGACATTGAGCTGTTGACGACAACTCTTTGAGCATGACCACCCAGCCAATTCCTTATTCACCATGTGGTCCATCCATCAAACCCATGTCTCTCCTCTTGCAGATACCACTCAGAGGAAAGAGAGTGGCCTTTGCTGTCGACTTTACAGCTGTCTGAATCGCCTGCGCTTCTAGTCGCTAATTCGTGATGTCCTTGAGATGTTGGTGTCACATCTGGAAATTACAGTCATGCTGCACCGACCCAAACAAAAGACACTCCTATACATCTTTGTGTATGTATATGTAATATATATACATGTTGTTGATTTTTTCCCAGCTGTGACTCTCCCGTGCTCGTAGCTGGTGACAGCCATGTCAGCCCAAAAGCCTAGATGGGTTTCTGCCTTCCCCTTCCTGCTCTTCTGCGTTTCCTCCGTCCCAACGCGGGGAGGTGCCGGGCTGCTGCGGGAGCCGAGCCCCCAGGACTATTTCAGCAGCCTGCAAGCCGGCAGAGCATCCCTGGCTTATTTCAGCCACGACGGTAGGTATTTCACAGCACAGCGAACATGTCATCAGCAGAGGTTTGTGTGAAAGCGCAACCATGAAGAGGCAGTTCTTGAGATTCTTAAACCCAACATGAGCTGGTTGAGCTTATCTGACAAATCTGTGTTTTCCCACCTCCAAGTGCTCCTGACAGGCAGGAGACCTCCTGAGGTGGGAACTTCCCTGGCGGTGTCCCCAGGCACGCTTCTTTGAACCTCTTCATCAATTTTCTGGAGGTTCTGTGGAAAAGAAACCCAGTCCCCTGAGGAGCATCCCCTCACAGGGGCTGAGTTTCTTCTCCATGGTCCCTCCCAGGGGAAGGGAGATCCCTTGCTTGCAGGGGAACTGAGGGTGGTCAAGCATCAGAGGGAGATCCTTGGCCTTGCCCTTCTTGTTCTGCTCCTTCGCGACCCCCACGTACGACTTCCTAAAGACATCGGTGTGGGCTGAGGCACCCGCGCAGCTCCCACAGCAGCATTGGGGGGGTGTTGGAAAGAGACTGCAGGCGTTCATGTTGTTGCCTGTAATTAGTTTTGTTCCAGAAGTACCTGGGAGAGGATGGAAACAAGGGGAGGGTTTTTGTGTTTCAGCTTCTCCTGGTGCCCAGCCTTTCCTGGAGCAGATTGAGAACTCGGCCGAGGCCCTTCAGGACTACGGCATTTCGGTGGTGAAGGTACATGAGCACGAGGAGTGGGACAAGCTGTTTCTGGAGATTATTTCTGCACTCCCATTTCATCCCTTGCCCTGGCCTTACTTCTGTTGCTTCTGGGTTGCATCACACCTTCTCCCTTGGGACACGGGCAGGTGGGACTTGTCCAGCTCCCTCCGTAGCTCCCTCCTGCCAGCTCAGACTGCAGGGGGATGGATGGGGTCAATTCCCTTCTCTCCAATTCAGTACAATAAATATTTCATATAAAAGGGATTTTTAGCTAAAACTTTATGCAGGTTTAGGTGAGGGAATGACAAATTCAGGCAAGTGTAATTAGGTGATAAGAAGTGCGTATATACGTGTATGTATTTAATTTCCTCCAGATACAGGCTGGGTTTAAGAAGGCAGCAGTGATCTGTCACTTTGAATATGCTGGGCAGGTCGTAAGACGTCTTGATCCTGTCTGACCCAAATCCAGGCAGGCTGAGCTGGAGAACTGAAGCACAAACTCCAGTCCCCATCTCTGGGCTCCACTTTATTGTATTTTCTCTGCTAGCAGGCTTGGAAAAGCTGTATTTGCACTCTAGAATGGAAGAAACCTGTAGTGCTTTCGATCTTTGTAGTCATTAGTGGAGCTGAATGTCTCATTACGTGCTTTCCATGTCTAGGTTCACTGTCCCAGAGAGGATGTCTCGAGATACTGTGGAAAAGAAAATGTGCTGAGGAAAGCCTACCTCTTCAGGTGAGGGGGGCTTTCTGGGATCGCTGTGCACTGCAGATGGTTGTCAGTGGTCGAAGATGTCTGTGGAGGAAAGAGGAGCCATGAGGACAGTGGTGACATACACAATTTAGCAAAAAGTAGCCCCAGAGTAGCAGGGAAGTGGATGCTTGTCCTCAGTGCAAAGAAACCTCCCATCCTGCCCCCTGTTCCTTTGAGCAGCAGAGGGTGTGCTGCAACGTGAAACCATGGGAGAAGTCCTCCATCAGAGTTCTTCTGACCTTGTGGCCTCCCACCACCAGATCCTCCAGACTTACTCAGACCATTCAGTTTTGGTGAGCCATTCTTTGATGCTCTTCAAACTGGAAGAAGGGAGATTAAGGAATTTCTTCCTATTATCTGATTTCACTGTGAGGGTGCTGAGGCACTGGCAGATGTAGCCCAGAGAAGCTGTGGCTGCCCCATCCCTGTGTGTGTTGAAGGTCAAATTGGACCAGGGCCTTTGAGGAACCTGATCTGGTGGAAGATATTCCTGCTCACTGCAGGGGGGTTGGACTAGATGAGCTTTAAGGTGCCTTCCAACCCAAACCAGTCTGTGTTTCTGTTCCTCTTGGTGTGGTTAGCTCATCTGTCCTGGATGCGAAGGTTTAGCTCTTGGTCTGTCCATGAGCTGTCAGCTGAAAGCTTCTCCATGTATCAGCTCAGTTCTCACTGACTGTTGTAAATGACCCACAGAAACATTTCTGATGGTGGTGAGGGGCTACAGGGTGATGCTCTGTGTATAGAGACCTTCTGTCAGTCTGTGTGAGGCTTCTCATCAACAGTCCCTGGAGGCTGAGTGAAACAGCAGTGACAGAGGTGACTTCACTCAAACAGCATTGCCTGGACACCTCATCCTCCAAAATCCCCACCTTCACTCTTGACATTTTCTTTCCAGCCAAACCTCTTGGCAGAGTGACAGTTAAATTAGTACGTGTAGCTCATCTCTCGTGGTTGCTTTGGTTTCTCTTTCTTCCCTCCCTAGAGGTAACATGCTGATCAGAGAGTTCCCCACCGATGCCTTGTTTGACGTGGATGCCGTCGTGGCTAACGTTTTGTTGTAAGTGCAGACCAGACGCATCTCTCTGAAATGCTTTACTTTCCGTTTTCATTTGATCAGAAGTTTTGCATCAGTACAAACCCCACGTCTTCCAGGGGCTGCTCTCAGCTGAGCAGAAGGCTGCTGCTTTCTTTAGGGTGGCTTGACTGTGTTAAATCTGTGCCCTTGAGATGACTTATAGCTTGAGGTGTTAGATCTGCCCTTGAGATGACATCCGGGCAGCTGTCTTTGGCTGTGAATGTTTGATCTGCCAGCAAGAAGCTGGAATTTTACCCTTTTTCCCCACCACAGTTACGTGGCTACAAATGTGCCTCTACGAGCAGCTGCTGATGAGTTTTGTTCTGCCTCCTCAGTGCCCTGCTCTTCAATGAAGTGAAATACATTGGAACACTGGCAGATCTTCAGAACATTGAAAATGCGGCGAAAGGGAGGTCAGACATAGTCTTCGCCTATGTACCAGCCACTGGGACAGCAGGTATGAACTTTTCTGCTCTGCTCTGCTCTGCTCCCAGAGGTTAGGCTCCAGCTCCAGTTACCTCCACAGCGTGTCTTCAGCCAGCTGTGACTCTTTGCCTTGAGAAGCTGAGCATTGGCATTCACAACTGGGAAGGGCGAAGAGGGAGATCTGGAGGGAGCAGACATGAGTTTGTCTTGCCTTTCTCTTTCCAGAGCACAGAGCCGTGATGGAGGCGGCTTTTGTCTATGGGACTGTCCACCAGTTTGTTCTGACGACTGAGGCAACGCTGTTGAAAGACACTGGGTACGTCCAAACATGTGCCCATCAGGCAGAGCTGCTCCCCTGCGGCTGGTTCTACTCTTCCACAGATTCCCAGGTCAAATCTGGGATGGTTTTAGGATGTTATGCCAAGGGCAGACAGTCAGATCTGTTTTGCTTTTCCAAAACCAGCTGCTGCTGGGCTGGACTAGCCATACCTTGACTGTGGGGCTTTACAGAAGAGCCCACTGCCTCCCTGCTGTAGCTGACTGAGCAAACCTCAGCTGTGGGTTTTCAGGAGGGCAGAGTTAGAGCAAAGCCCACCCAGCTCCATATCTTACCACTGCAACAGGCATAGGTGCTTCCCAAGGAGCAGCGAAGATGGGTATGTGTTGCCTGCAGCCTCCCATCTTCTGGCAGTCAGAGGTTTCAGGACTCTCAGAGGTGGGAGCCCAGCTTGTATCTCAGCAGCTTCTGGCAGCAGTGAGTTCTGCTGTTCAGCTTCATGAGACGCTGCTCAGGTATTAGGGATTCCCCACCCGATGGCGTCACTGGAGCTGGCCAGCTCAGGCCATCCCCTTCCCTCGCAGGAGGAGCTGCTTTAGAAGGACAAATCCTACAGTGCAAGTTGCTGCTGATGTGATGTTACTGTGGTCAGGACGCTGAGAGGGAAGAAGGTGGGATTGTCACACAGCGTGCTGCACCCTTGGCAAAGCATTTCCATAACGATTTGCTTGCTTTCAGAGGTGACATGAGGGCAGCCACTAAAGAGGTCCTTTCCCAAGATGCCAACCCATCCCTCCTTGCGGGATCATGATCAGGGACAGCATTTTGTGGCTGCCACTAGATGGCACGGTTGTCATTTGGATATTGGCTTCGTTCTGCTTAAAGCAGGGAGGACACTCCAGCAGGCCATCTCCCTAGCTGATAAAATGGTGGTAGCTTCACCAAGATGAACAGCCTTCAGCCAGCTGGGGCTTTGAGGTCTTAATACCACATTCTACTCTTCCACAGAGAGGTCTTAAAACCCTCTGTAAAGAAGGTGACCCCTCTTTTAGAGGTGGGGAATGGGAGCGTAGGAAAAGGAGTGTGACTTCCCAAAGTTAACCCACAGGCCAACACCGATGTGGTGACAGAGCAGGAAT
>NW_010389123.1:7968-8251 GCF_000710305.1 Buceros rhinoceros silvestris
ATGAGAGACCAGGGAACCACCCAGGGAGCTTGATCTCACGGCTGCCTTTGGCACAGCTAAACCCAGGGCTGGTCAAAAGGTGGAATTTTCCTTATACAGTCTGTGAGGTGCCATCAGTGAGGTAAAAGACGTGAGCAAAGCTGTAGACTCCAGCTGTCCTCCTGCCAGGGACTCCACTGCGGTGGCATGGCTGGGCCCACTGAGAAAAGCTTCATTCGGGTCCTTCTTGAGCTGGACTGACTGTTCTGGGGTTTGGGTCATTACAACTGCCGACCCAGGGGTT
>NW_010389123.1:8364-10772 GCF_000710305.1 Buceros rhinoceros silvestris
AGGACACCGCTGTACCTGTCAGTGGCAGGGCTCTTGAAGAGGTCCCACCAGCCTCCCAAACCCTGAACCTGAGGATCAGCTGCCCTGTAAAACATGTCGTTCTCTAGAACAGGTCGTTCTGTCACAGCATTTTAAACCCCGTGGTGGATGCCCAGCTCAGCGTGGGGTTTGTTTTCTTTCTCGCAGCAATGACAAGCCTGATGTGTCATCTGCCCAGCTGCTGTTCTGCCACTGCCAGCACGCCACGGACCTGGCGCAGCCCTGCAGGAGGACAGCCATGGGGCAGGCTCTGACGCTGCTCAACATCCACAGGCACCTCAAGCTCATGGGGGCTCCGCTGGTGGTATGACTGGGGAAGAGGAGCCACTTGGGCTGGGGGCATGAGGGCAGCGGGGGTGGATGCGGGGGTGAGGGAGGAGTGAGCAGAGGACAAGGCTGAGCGTGAGCATCTGTCCCTTCCTCGTGAAGTTAATGGCAAATCTCCCAGGTTGGGTCCAAGCAAGGAAGAAGCATGGGGCTGGATGGGAGCGACACTCCATTGTGCTGCTGAGCTAGCCGAGACCTTTCCAGAGAGCCCTGGCACCACTGTGTGCTCCTCTAGTGGTCTGTAAGCACCAGGAGTGGAAAGGGGGTGTAGGTGCTGGAAGAGGAGAGAAGAGCGAAGAGACTATTTCAGTTGGAAGGTACCTACAAGGATCATCTAGTCCAACTGCCTGAGCACTCCAGGGCTGGTCACAAGTTAAAGCATGTTATTAAGGGCATTGTCCAAATGCCTCTTAAACACTGACAGACTTGGGGCATCGACCACCCCAGTATGAATCTTGTTTGACCACCCTCTCAGTAAAGAGATGCTTCCTAATGTCCAGTCTAAGTCTCCCCCGACACAACTTTGAACCACTCAAGGGAAGACACCAGGGAGAAGAGATCAGCACCCCCCTCTCCACGTCCCCTCCTCAGGAAGCTGTTGAGAGCAATGAGGTCACTCCCCAGCCTCCTTTTCTCCAAACTAGACAACCCCAACGTCCTCAGCCACTCCTCCAGGCTCCCACAGGAGGCTCAGCACCCTGGGAAGTTCCATATCACTCCTCCATGCTTTGGTGTGCACAAGGGATAGGAGCTCCCCCTGTTTTGGGGCAGCAAACTTCAGCAGGCCTCCAGTTCCTGCTGGTGACATCTCTGGGCAGCTGAAAGGACAGGTAGGTGAGCTGGGCAGTGCCTTCTTTAGCCAGCCTCCTGAGTTAGGCCCATGGAGGGGAAGCTCTTCGTCAAGCAGCTCCGTGCTGTCATGAAGCAGCATGTCCAAGGCAAGAAGGGAGAAGATGCCAGCTCTTGGCAAGTTGCGGCCGAGGTTTTCAAAGTGCCCCAGGGAATGGATGCCAGGTAAACTCGAATTAATGGGGATTTGACATCTGGAGTTGCGAAGTCACAAAGAATGTGCAGAATAAAGCCCAGGCTTTTAAGGGGTTGGAAAAGTTTAACAGGTTGTACGGGTTCTGCTTTGATGGGTGTTTTAAAATTGGGGTTGGAGGCTTTTTCTTGAGGGTCTCCTTGTTTCTGTGGCTGGGGAACATGTGGTGGCTTGGGCTGTGCAGGACAAGAGCTGAGGTACCTTCAGTGGTGTGGAGATGTGTTGCAGTATAACCATGTCTCTTCTCCAGACAGAGGTTGCTGAGGACCCAGAGAAGGTTTCCACCGTTCACTTGCAGCTTGGGCTACCACTTGTGTTCATCCTCAGCCAGAAAGAGACCTATGAGGCTGACAGGAGGACAGCAGAGTTTGTGGCCTGGCAGCTCTTGGGGAAAGCAGGAGTTGCCCTTTTGTCCAGGTATTTGCTCTCGGGTGTTCTGGGGTTCTCCCTGCCTTTTGTGGTTTTCCTGAGCACGGTTACCCCACCGCCAGGATGGTAGTCAGTGGTGCTGGGATGCAGTGGGGGTCTCCACTCGGTAAGCAACGCCTCCTCAGGCAGCAGGGGCTCTCTCTGTTAGACCAGCTGCCTGTTCCCCAGGAGAACGAGAGACACACGCTGTGAAGATCTGACTTCCTCTGCCATTGAGCACCAGTTACTTACCTCTGTGATTCGAATCACAGAAACAGAACCCTGGACTGGTTTGGGCTGAAGGGACCTTCCGAGCTCACCCAGCGCAACCCCCTGCAGGCAGCAGGGACATCTGCCCCCAGAGCAGGGGGCTCAGAGCCCCAAGGGCCAACCTGACCTGCCATGGGGCCAGCGATGGGGCTGCTGCCACCTCTGGGGGCAGCCTGGGCCAGGCTCTGCCCACCCTCAGCACAAACAATCTCTCCCTTCTCTCTGCTCTGACTCTCCCTCTGGCAGTGGAACCATCCCCCTTGTCCTGTCCCCACAGCCCCTGCTGCCCAGCCCCTGCCCAGCTTTCGGACACCCCTTGAAG
>NW_010389123.1:10803-16979 GCF_000710305.1 Buceros rhinoceros silvestris
CCAGCCCATGCTGAACAGCCCCTGCCCAGCTTTCGGACACCCCTTGCAGCACTGACAGGCTGCACTCAGGTCTCCCCGCAGCCTCCTCTGCTCCAGGCTGAGCCCCCCCAGCTCTCTCCCCTCTCCTCCCAGCAGAGGGGTTCCAGCCCCTTGATCATGTTTGTGGTCTTCTCTGGACCCTCTGAGCAGGTCCATGCCTTTCCTTACACTGGGGATCACAGAATGGAAATCCAAGCCCCGTGCGAAATAGGCACGTTATGCAGTGCAGTCCCCCGAGAAGGTCGCTTGAAGCCTATTTCTCCACCACTGACATTGATTCTGGGTTCCTGCAAGTTCTCCAGAGCTCTGAAGCGTGACTTTGTGAGGTTGTGGTGCTGCTGAGAGAGGTGGCCTTGCCAACCAGGTGGGCTGAATGGAGGGGGTGACCTTGCACATCTCACTATTTAATGTTCACTTTGTATTTTGGAAGGGACCTTGTGGATTTGAACGTTCTACTCCGGTCAAACGTCGCTCTCAAGATGCCAGATGAGGTTAGATAGTGGATTTCTTTATTGTACAGCTCCTATTTCCCTGTCTGGGCATGATGCTCCTCAGAGGTGTTGGGGTGTTGCTCAGCTCAGTTGTTAAGGAGGTCAAGAGAAGCGTCTTTCCCCAGATGCACGATTGTATTTGGAAATGAGTGTGAAACAGAGCAAACAACCAGAGGTCTGTGCTGAACTGATGTAACCGAATGCCTCTGGCAGCGATCTGGGAAAAGGGCAGGGTGTCAGTTAAATGAGGTTGAGGAAGATGAGCTAAACTCTAGAGGGACCTGACCCAGCTTGTGAAGGAAGATGGAATCTGGTGCCAACAGATGCCAGGGAGCACACGTTGCCCCAGATTACCTGAACTGTCACACTCAGGATTGCAAAGCTACAGGATCAGACCTGAACCTGAGCATCCCCCAAGGGCTTCCCATGCCCTGGTGAGAGACGTGCGTGTTGTGTTTCTCCTTTTAGAGCCAAGGGGAGGTGCCAGCAATTTGTCTTTTCTCTCAATCCCTTATAAAATTCATTTTCTCTGAAGTGCCTTTTGCTGAGACGATGCCAGAACTGGTTTTAAGCCAGCAAGGTCTGATTTCTGAGAAATACATGTCTCTCTGTGGGCTGGCAGCTCGTGCACACTTGGGAAAACTCTTCTGGGTTCTACTCCATGAGATGAAGGACTTTGTGCCAGTTTCCCAGGCTGTGATGGGCTGCTCTGACCCAGCCCGAGCCCTCTAGAAGGGGGAACTGCCGAGTAGATCCTGGACCTCCCTGCTCTCCGTCGCTGTTTGGCCATTGGGCTTTTTCTTGCTGTGGTGGATCTATATTAAGACGCTGGGAGGTGGAGCGGGTGTTCACTTTCACCCCTCCAGGCACAGGATCCCACAATTACTTCCTTTCAAGGAAATATCAGTCTGGAGTGAGAAAAAACTCACGTGCAGGTGAAATTGGGCTGAAGAAACACACCCCAGATGCTCCTGTGTTTGGCAGCTTTAGGAATCTGTTGACATACTCCAAAAAGAAGGAGTTGGGTGATGGTGCCCCAGCATCAGCCTTGGGTTTGGTTTGCAGACAGAATGGGCACAGGGTGATGTTTTGCTCCTGCTGATTTCTTCTGGTTTCTTTAGAGAGTGCCAATCAAATACCTGGCCTTGGAAGACACAGATGAAGTTATAACCCTGGTGGAAGATAAGAACAAAGTTGAACAAATCCAGGAGGAAGAGGAGGAGGAGAAAGACACTGACAATCAAGGTGTGCGACTGAACAGTGAAAAGCTGATTGTCATCAGACAGGATGTGCACTCAGCATCTGCCAGAGAGCTGCAGGCTTACCTTGCAGCATTAGAGAACACTTCTGCGAATCCAAGACATCACAGTCATGTCACGGTTGTACAAAATGGCTCTTTTATTGTCTGCAGATCATTAGATTTAGTGACAGGCATGATTTTTAGGGGAGACACCAGGGAGGAAAATCAGGAGCTGTTAGAGAACAGTTGCAGAGGTGCTGCTTGAATGCATCCAGCTTCAGGTTGCCCAGAGAGGCTGTGGGTGCCCCATCCCTGGCAGTGTTCAAGGTCAGGTTGGACCAGGAGGTTCGAGGAACCCCCTCTAGTGGAAGGTGTCCCGGCTCACTGCAGGGGGTTGGAACTAGATGATCTTTAAGGTCCCTTCCACCCCAAACCGTTCTGTGATTCTATGATTCAGGGGCATGAGGGGTTTAAAGTGGACCCAGTGCTGTTTCCTCTCCAACCTGTTCGAGGTTGAATAGCCTTGAATAGCTTGAATTATCAAGGTCTCAGAATTATCAGTCCCTTTGGAAAGGTTTGAGACATGTTTTTCTAAGAGCTGTTCCAGACTTGCTGTCCCTGGGGAACCCCAGGGAGAAACCACTGGCCCCCGCAAGTCTTCTTTGAAAATCCATTTGTTTTTCATACAAAACTGGGCTTGTTTTCCAAAGAGCAAAGTGGTGCAGAATCCTGGAGGAGCCAGTGTGCTTAAAGAGGAGCGATCAAATCCGAGGGCACGACCCGGTGTGAGAACGCACCAGTGCATTTCAGTGAGCCTGCGTGTGTGTCTGTGCCTCTGCTCCCCGCTACGAGGCAGTTACACCCTGCTGAGGGTCACCACGTCTCTGCTGAGAGGTGCGGGCTTACAAAACCGTGCTGCTGGGGTGGCAGGGGTCTGTGGTTCCCTCTGCCCTGCCCTCGTTCACGGCTGTGGGTCCTTTGCAGATGTTCAGGATGATCAGGTGGTGGAAGCAGTTTCCAGGGACAAGAAGCGAGAGCTACCCCTGGAGCAGATCCTTGCCCTGACAGAGGAGACCTTCCGCTCTGCCCTCCTGGAGGCCACCCGGACCGTGGTGCTGTTTTACGCCAGCTGTGAGTAGGAAATGTGGTCTGGTTGTCCCTTCTCACCGTGCTTTCTGTGATATGAGACCGTCTAGACAAGCTTAATTGATAAATACGTGTCCCCACGGACCTCTACCCACAACCGGCAATCAGATTAAGTCAGTCCTGCCCGTTGCCTGATGCTGTGTGTAGACAATATCTCTCACTGTCAGTGTTCACAGGTTTTTAATCTTCGTTTAAAAGGACTGATTGTAGGACAAAAGGGGAAGTTGCAGGAGTGTGGGCTCATGGGATAGCCTGGAAAACCTGGTTGCTGTCTGCTGCAGAGAAGCAGAAAGTCCAGTTTTCCTTATTTCTTTCAAGTCTTTCAGAGCTTGAAGCACTTTAGGATGACAAGAATAGGACTGTGACGTTGTCAGAGAGCAAGGTAGGGCTGCTCTGTCACCTGTACGCCCCTCAGGGCTGTGTTTCTCTTTCGTGGTTTCAGGGGAAGCAGTGTCCCTGGCAGTGCTGCGGTCGTACACTGAGGTGGCCGACCACCTAAAAGGTAAGGTGTCACAGTTCAGAGTGCTCTACAGCTGTCCCAGCTGTAGGAACCAGAAGACTGGGAAGACATTGATGATACCTCACTTCCTCACCCACAATAGACTCATTTTCCCCCCTAAAGCTCTTCAGGAATGCATACCCACCTCGGGTTGCTGAGGAAGAGACTTCTGTTTCTTATTTAGGGGTCTTTGGGGTCCTTTTGTGCCTTTATAGAGTCACGGAACTGGGAATGCAGCCTTCTGCAGTCACCTTGTGTTGGTGTAAACTGGTACACACCAGCTGCCCAAGCTGCCTGGCAACTGAGATGGAGATGTTGGTGGGCACAGTGGCTACGTGGTGGATGATGGAGATGTTGGTGGGCACCGTGGCTACGTGGTGGATGATGGAGATGTTGGTGGGCGCAGTGACTGCTTGATGATTGCCCAAGAGCATGGGGGAGGGCCAGGGCACAGCACCAGCAGCAGTGGGTGACACAGGGTGGGCTTTGGAGCGAGGAGGAGCAATCAGCAGGTACTGTAACCTGCATCACGGAAACAGGGTCCTGTTTGTGCCCCTCAAGTATTAGGTCATGCACAGACCAAGGAGACATGCTACATGCTGCACAGCAAATCGACGTGCTGGGTGGCACATCAGATCTTCTGTCCTTGGAAGCACTTGATCTGGAAAGGAGCAGTACTTGGCCCTGGCTTTGGTGGAAAGCATGACACAGAAGTTGTGGGCAGGCCCAGATCCACCAGGGCGGGACGGTATCAGAGAAAGAATTTACAATGATGGTGCCTTCAGGGCCTGGAGACTGACTTAATTACATGGGAAGTCCTGCAGGCAGCCACAAAAGTCTGTAAATAACATGCGATGGTGAAGAATCAGCAACACTTCAAGACAGCACGCATCGGGTAGTCTGGTAGTAAAGGCAAGAGGGGATGATCCTTCAAGAGGGTCTGAGCAGTGTAAGCCCCAGTTCAGCTTCATTCAGGTCTTCAGCCCCACTCCCTTCTATGGTTAGTGGAGAGAGGTGGGCTCTTCTGCACACCCATCATACTTACATGGGCTGAACCGTTCCCACGGATGCCTCTTTCTCCCCCTGGCTGCAGGGGACACTCAGGTGGCTTCATCTCCAGCTCATCACAGCACAGCGGGGGAGTTGCGTGGATGTGGGTGAGAGCTGTTCTGGCACCCCTAGAGTTGGCTGGTGCCTTCTCTTGGTTTTTCTTCTTCATCAAGCTCATTTCTCCTGGTGATGGCTCTCCCCTGGGCCTGGGCACTGTGTCCGGCGGAGTGCAGGCAGGATTCAGGCTGAGCTCTCATCACTGGGGACATAGGATTCTGCAGAAGACCCAGCCAGCTTTCTGGGAAGCAGATGTAGTGGGAGTTGCTTAGAAGAAAACCTCCTGGGAACGGTGCGGACAGCGCTGTGGTTTGGATGAAAGCGGTTCTGTCTTCATAGTTTACATGAAGGGAAAGTCACCGGCAGCTTTGATCTGGTCTGAGGTCCCAGGAATAAACAGGAAAGCTCAGGGAGGGCTGTTGTTGTTAGAGCTGTTACAGTTGTTGATGGTTTGGGGTTTCTTTCAGAGGCACCAGCAGCCAGCTCAGCTGGAGGAGCAACCTGGGAGAGTCAGTTGATGAAACCTTGCCTCCTCCTGAGCCAGTGGCCAAACCCTGGCGCATCCTGCGCGGCCAGGCTTTCGCCATGTGTTTTCTGAATCACTTGATAGCAATCTCGGTACATGGAAGCAACCACAGATTCTAGACAGAGATTATGAACTGGCTGGGGTCAGGGCCTTTCCTCTGTCACCAACGAGGTCCCATCAAAGACTCCCAGGCCAGACATGACCTGTGGAATGACTCCAGGCTGCTTTCCCAGCCGCAGCCTTGGAGGGGACAGAGAACGGCTGCGCTGGTAGACCTGGAGATCTGCTGCTGAGGGAGCCTCAGTCACAGGCAGGCTACCAGGGCTGCTGGAAGACCTGAAGGGATGGAGGTTCCTGGGCTCTCAGTTATGGCCAGGTTGTGGGAAGGGACCCAGAGAGAAGTCTGGATCAGGAAGAAGATCTGGAGCTACACAGGACTGAGAATAAAACATGGGGCATGGCCTTGGGGCAGTCTCTCAGCTCCCCCAGAAGCGCTGGTATTCTGGCTGCTCTCTGGGGTGGAGCTCTCTTCCTGAGGGCTGAGAAGCCAAGACCAGCTGTCTGAGGCATGAATCACCTGCTCTAGAGGCACGTTTTGAGTTGTGGAACCAGGTCCCACTTCTGATGCCAATTCTTTGTGCAGAGTGGCACTGGGAACAAGCCATGTGAGATCAGGTGCGAGGGAGTGGAGAGGTTGGAGGCTGGAATGACCCTGTGAATCATCCAGTAACAGATGTTCAGCAGATCATCACGGAACTGAGTTTATAGCTCCCCAAATGTTTTCCCTTCGTTGAGAGATCCAATCTAGCGAGAGATAAAAGAGAAACATCTCTGTCATGTTGAACTGAGCACGTTTTCTGCTCTTGCAGCACGATCATGCTGTTCTTGCTGCCACTGGGGCTAACTGCTGTGGCGCTTGTCTGCAGAGGAAGGGTCAAGAGGATGTGGAGATGAGAGTGCTGAGCCTTTCTTAGGTGTGTCACTGGCCTTTCCTGCAAAGAGAGGAAACCACCGTCGCAGAGCAATATACTGCGATGAGAAACAGTTCTGCCAGAGGGCTGGAACCCCTCTGCTGGGAGGAGAGGGGAGAGAGCTGGGGGGGTTCAGCCTGGAGCAGAGGAGGCTGCG
>NW_010389123.1:17233-18886 GCF_000710305.1 Buceros rhinoceros silvestris
CACCAGCCCCATCGCTCGCCCCATGGCAGGTCAGGTTGGCCCTTGGGGCTCTGAGCCCCCTGCTCTGGGGGCAGATGTCCCTGCTCCCTGCAGGGGGTTGTGCTGGGTGAGCTCTGAAGGTCCCTTCCCACCCAAACCAGTCTGGGGTTCTGTGATTACCTCTTCTGTGTTTGCGGAGTCTCCTTGACCCATGGCTCCCAAAGACAGGGCTCTGAAGTTGTAGTTCAAAGGCATGAAAATCACCTGCCTGATTTTGCAACGTATATTCACGAAACCTAAATCTGAAGTACGGGTTTAGGAGTCCATTCTGTCATGTCCAGGTAGTCACTCCCCATTCCACATTGTGTTCCTCATTCTGAAGAGCAGCACTTCACACAACTTCTCTTTCATTTTGTAGCCTTTGAACCAGCTCCTTGAGCGGGCTGTTTCTACAGCCAGTCCTGCCCTCCAATGGATTAGAAGTTTAAGGCATTCTCAGTTTTTCTTGTTCCCTATAGCACTGACAATTTGTCTTGCCCTGGTTTTCGTAGAGCTCCAGGAGGAAATTTCTCGCTGTTGCCAGTTTTAGTAGCACCTAAAATCACAGACCAGTAGGATCTTTCACCTTTCTTCCCATCCAGCAGCTCGACAGTGACCACAGGGCTGAGCAGCCTGTCGCCGCGTTACTCAGGTCCTCAAACTGCGGCTTGTTCAGTAATTAATCATACGGTGCGGATTGGGATGGGAGAGTGATCATCCCATAGAAGATGTTCCTCAGGCCAGATGGGGCTCCTTTGGAGCACTCTTTGGTACATAATCCCCCAAGGTAGTGTCCAAATATTAAAATTCATACTTGAGGGACCTTAGAGCAGCCTTGCGAACTCCACGTTACCAAGACATCAAAGCCTCGTTGCCATGTCATTATTTTTCAGAGCTGGGCAAGACCCTAGATCGTGTGGTAAGAGATGATGAGAACCAGCTCTCCTGGATCAGAGGTGTGAAGTAAATCCAGGGGCAGGCTTTTAATTTGAGGTGTTATTTCAGAGCCTGGAGAATGACACAAACCATTTCTGCTCGTGGAGTGTTTTGACAGCTCCTGACTGGGTGGAATTGCAGACCCTTCGCTCCGTGCTGCCACTTGCTTTTTCTGTGCATGAGCTTGACACAAGGCAGACCGGCAGCAAACTCCTCGTGGGAGCTGCAAAGCTGAACCTAAAATGAGGGTTGCAGAAAACGGGACATGGGATAGGGGATAGGAACATGTGCTAAGGTCACCTCTGCCTTCACCCTTGCCTGTGGAGATGCCTCGCCCAACCCTGCAGGCATGTTTCTGACCTGTGATTAAAAACCTTCCACTGCTTCTCTGCCAAAAAGACCCATAGAATCACAGAACCCCAGACTGGTTTGGGCTGAAGGGACCTTCAAGGGTTATCCAGCGCAACCCCCTGCAGGGAGCAGGGACATCTGCCCCCAGAGCAGGGGGCTCAGAGCCCCAAGGGCCAACCTGACCTGCCATGGGGCCAGCGATGGGGCTGCTGCCACCTCTGGGGGCAGCTGGGCCAGGGTCTCACTACCCTCAGCGTTAAAAAATCCTTCCTTAAGCTCAGTGTAAATCAGCTCTGCTTGGTTCTCAGTAGCTTGTTTCAATCTTTGGTCAAACCTCCTTCCCTGGGA
>NW_010389123.1:19096-20944 GCF_000710305.1 Buceros rhinoceros silvestris
CACCTCCAGAGCGGACTGTACATATTGTTTAGATTTTATTGTTTCTTTCTTCCAGGCAATTTCCAATCAAAAGCAACAGACTTCTCTGAGTTTTTCCTCAGGAGACTTCTCCGGATTCTCTCTCATCTGCTTAAGCCTCTCAAAAATCACGCTTCCCAGCCCGACTTGCTGGGCTCTGCTGAGGTCTCACCAGGCCAGAAGAGCATTATTTTCCTTCCATGTCCTGCAGACGCTGTTGGGAGTTCATCCCAGAATGACCTTTGTCCTCTTCGGCAGCACTGACGCTATCTGTGCACCCTACTTCTCGTTACAGGAGGCTGCTGTAGTTACCCTTTGCCCTTCACGTTTCTGAGCTTGGGATCATTAGGAGGTTGGATGTGTGGGGGTCATTCCGTTGGCCAGGCCTTCAGTGAAAACAGTGATCATAATCGTAACCAAAGCCAGGACAGACAGCGAGCAAAGCTTGGCTGCTTTGATCTGCCGTGCTCTCGCGAAATCCTCCTCGCCTGCCCTGACCTGGTTGTGATGTGTGGGGGTCATTCCGTGGGCCAGGCCTTCAGTGAAAACAGTGATCATAATCGTAACCAAAGCCAGGACAGACAGCGAGCAAAGCTTGGCTGCTTTGATCTGCCGTGCTCTCGCGAAATCCTCCTCGCCTGCCCTGACCCTGCGTGCCCAAGGACACCTTGCGTTGGTCTCCCTCCATGTGTTGTCTCTAGGTTTCGTCCCGACTTTCCCATGTAACTCGTGAATCCTGTTCAAACAAATTTGGATTTCTGAGATAGGACGACGTGTGGCCTGAGGACTGTACGCAGCCCTGCTGACCTTGGTCAAAGAAGGAGGCAGCTCAGGCAAGGCTGGCAACCAAGGGGTGGTGGCTAGTGAAGCCGGTGATGGTTCACCTGCCAACCGGTTAGCCGTGGACCAGCAGCAGCATGCACTGGTCGTACCCAACCAGCAGATGAGGAAAAGGCTGATAAGGCCACGCTGGAGCTCCGGGAGCTGGGTCTTGGGCTCATGGAGGGCGTGCAGGGGACCAACCTGCTAACGAACCCCTTGAGTTTATTGCTTTGGTGAGACCTGTAAAAAGCTTTTTTGAGTACCAGGAACCACAGCTGGACTGACTGCTCTGTAATTCCCAAGCTCTCTCCCTCTTCCTTACCTGTGAGACCCCAGGCTCTTTCCTAAGGTCCTGGGTACCTGGAGATGAGCAGCTTGCACAGGTAGGGCAGGGCAAATGCCATCAGACTGCCAGCCTGTCACATCTGTCACGTTTATGTGACCTTTAACTGCTTCTTGTGGATTGGGCACCATGTTTTAGGTAGATCAGACACTTTTCAATACTGGGCACCTTAATAAATGAAGGATTCTTGAATGCATCAGCCTCCTCCATGCCAAGCATCATCTTCTCTCATTCCTGTAAGTGAGGGCCTGCATCTTTTCTTTGTCTTGGCCTTATTCCGAAGGTATTTCCAGTACCTTTTCTTACTGCTTCTTGGACAGTTGCCTCACGGTTCCTTGGTGTTCCTTTGAATAACCAGCCAGACATGAATGCCTCTGCAAGTTTCCTTCTGAGAAGTGCAACCTACCACTTCCCTGAGTTTCTCCTCTCCGTGGTCCCTTGTTTGGATCAATCCACACTGCTGGGGTACTTAATACAGCCGTGGGCTGGAAATCGTTACTGTTATGCTCAAAAGTGTAAGACATATCCAGGAATAACTTCAGGAGGGAGATAGCCTGTACTCAAAGGAATCGGGTACTCGGGGCTGGATTTTGACATCCTGCCCACACCAAGCAGCCTTTGACCCCGGGGATGGTTCAGCCGCTTCTCAGCGTAGCTCACACTGG
>NW_010389123.1:21043-27494 GCF_000710305.1 Buceros rhinoceros silvestris
GTTCAGCAGCTTCTCAGCGTAGCTCACACTGGGCTCGCGCCGAGCGCTAGGATCCAGCACTCTTGGATGCCCACCAAAGAAAATAGGAGTTCTGGCAGCTTTAACATGAATACATGCAGTAATATCACAAACCCCCTCTTCTTTTCAACAATTTCTTTTTTTTTTTTAGTGCTATTTATATGTATTTGTTTTCCACTCCAGGAACTCGGGGGGTTTCGCTCTCGCGGGTAAACTGCTGGGACTGGCCTGCCGTTTGCACAAAGGAGAATGTCACGCAGTTTCCTACCATCAAGATTTATGAGAAGGGAGAGCGATCGGTGGTGTACGACGGCATGTGGGCAACCGAAGAGCTGACCAGCTTCATCGTGCTGTAAGTGTCCCCACGCAGCAAGACTGGCACATCTGCTGGGTGAGGTTCTGGATCCTTCAGGGCCTGAGTAACGGAAATCCTCTTCTGGAAAAATAACGTCAGATCTGATGGTAGACCTGCTTTGGAAATTAGCTTAATAACTTTTTAATCTTTTCAATGTCCGTTCTTGGACAGTGCATCCATCTGTTGTCCCCGTCCCCCTCTCTTTGCTGGAATTCCCTCTCTGTTATTTTTAATGGCGATCCCAAGGGTCTCAGAGCAAGCAGTTTGGCTCGGGGCTGTCCTGTCTCCCCTGTCACCAGCCTCAGTGCCTTTCTGTGACTAGGCATCGTGTTCCCTCCCCAGGCAACTGGTTTTTTTCTCTAATGAGACATTATGGTTGCCATATTGGGTTGGGGCGTTTTTGGATTGAGGTTGCCCTTTTGTCTCCTCGTCCCCAAAGTGAAGGTGGCGGCAGCCCATGTCATTTCTCTGCGTTTCGCTAGGAGCCAAGTTTCCTGCCCTCTGAAGCTGGCCACGATTGATGAAGCAGAAAGATATTTAAGAGGAGAGTTTCCATCTGAGCTGTCATCTTATCACCACACTTCGCTTCTAGGAGTATTTAGCACAGCCACGAGTGAAGGTTAGTGTGGTCTTTAATATTCTCAGCTTCGTTCCTGAGGGGAGAGGGATCATTCCAGGTGCTTGGAAATTCCTTTGTTTCATTTTCTCTAAGTGTGTTTGCTCACATCACAGCCTGCCTGGCACCATCCTTTTTATTTTTGTGAGAAGGCGATTCCAGGTGATTCCAGATGTGGCATCCGAGGTCCATATCCTGGCTCAGAGGCAGCTTCCAGACATGTTTACTACACCCAGTGCGGCAGCATCTCGTGGCTTCTGACTGATCAAGCCCAGATCCATCACCTTCCGCTTGTGTTCCATGACTGCAAGTCCATGTGGACTTTGAAATAGGTGAACACAGGCTCCAGAGTGGTGGCCATCAGCTAGAAATGCTAAGCAGAGTTGCTGGGAGGAGAGTTCTGAACTTGTTGGAATGTGTCTCACTTCAGTCTAGTCCTGGCCTGCTGCATAGGGTGCTGTTAGTCCCTCAGACGCTGCTCCAGCATCGCTCGTTGCATGCCATAGCTGCGGTCCAGCATCCGCTGGGTTTCCACAGCCTTTCTGAAGGATGGGAAAATTGACCCAAGAGCTGTGGTGATTTTTCGTGTGCCAGTCATACCAGTTAACAAGGGGGAGGGGGTGAGACAGTCTGGAAAGGGATCATCATGCCGTGCTTCAGTCAAACCCACAGTGGAGAGCTAGGACCTTCCAACCCCATGGTCTCTCAGTTCCCAGCTACCCCTGGGAATTACGGCATTCAGAAAAGGAGAATTTTCTGATCTGTCTCAAGATCAACATTTCAGACTGTTTCTCATTTTGAAGCTCCTGTAAACGCTGGTTAAATGCAAACCAAGCTACTTTCTGACAAGAGGAGGTCCAGAGGGAATCCACTGTGCTCAGAGTTAAGAACAAAACAGACTGTCTGCAGCCAGCCAGAAAACACTTGGGCTGTGTTGGCTGAGCCAGCGGACAGCTTCTACACCTGCCTGCTTCTGGAGGTCTGAGTCTCTTAAATACTGCTGATTTCTCCCTGATTTTCAACTGCCGAGCTCCAGAATCTTCCCTCTCTTCCACATATTCCACCCTCTGCAGCAGCAGAGCCTGGATTAGCCCCGTGGTGGGACCTTGGACAATGTGGGGCTGGTGAGAGGGGTTCAAGGGAGGAACCTGCTGGATCTGTCCGGGCGCCTGAGCTCGGTCTCTTTCCTATGTAGAAGGTGTTCATTTCTTCCCGTGCAAACAAGGTCTTGGAGGTTTTCAGACGGCTCTGTGTGCAGCCCGCGAGATTGCCTCTTCCCTCGGGGCACGCTCTGTCTGCACTCTGGAACGGCATCCGCAGTCTGGGGTAGCTCAACCGCAGATGCCAAGGGAGATGAAATACATGATGCTTTCACCGCCTGTAACCTGCGGGCTGTTCGAGCATCGTGCAGGATGGCCTGAGGGAGGGGAAAACTGGAGCCAGCTCTTCTGGCACCAAACCAGACCAGAGTCAGGGAAACCACATTGCTGCTCTTATCAGCCTGCAGCCTTAGCTGGGATTTTCATGGCAAGAATTCCTGCTCGAACCTGAACCAGCAACGCGCTGTGTCATTGCCATTTCTAGTTAACTGAAACAGAGCAACAAGATGTCCAGTTAAATAAAGCCCTGGATTTTTTCCAACCCTGAGCATCAGAGCTATGTTAAGAAGCCCTTCAGTGGGTCTGAGCTAAAAGAGGCTCGTTGGAAAAATCATAATTAAATTTTATTACAAGGACAAGCATTTTCCTGGAGTCTTGGTAAACTTACAGGAGAAGAATTTGAGATGCTGAAATTAGAAGCATACTTGGAAGTAAGACTCTGTCCCCAAAATATGGAAAAATGTGGAGGTGTGACAGGGAGGGAAGATCTCCTCAGGAATGACCCTGATGAAAGGAGTAAGCCCAGCGATGCTGAAAGTTCTCCTCATTTAGGAGAGAATTCCTGCAGCCAGGGCAGTGCTTCATGGGCTTACGTCTCAAGTTTAAAGTTAAATGCCTGTAGAAATGTTTTCCTGAGGATGGCTGGATGCGAGCCTGCTCTTTCCACATCAGCCTGTGGCCTTATGGCACAGGACATGCTCACAGTCTGCCCCGTGGGCTTTTCTCCAGCAGCTGCGGCACAGACAAGTTGACAAAGAGTTTGCTGATGAAGTTGTTGGTCATCCTTATCAGCTGGTCCTATGGGTTGTTTTTCTCTCAACATCAATAAAATGAAGTGAGCAATGACCAAAAAGCTGGAAAGCAACATCAAACTCATCCAACAGTGGTTTCTCTTCATCACAAGAAGAACCAGCCAAGCCGCATCACCAGCTTTGTTGGATGTGTCTTGTTTCCTGCACCCTCAAGGAGCCCCTCCTTAAGGATCTAAGCTCGCACTTGGAAAGGAAAATAGTGTAAAGAAAGTTTGTGGCCCCTGTGGTCCCCGGGGAACCACAATGGAAAATACTTCCGAGTGTAGCTGGAAAGCAGGAGGCGAAGAACCATAAAGTGACCAGTCGTGAGCCAACCTCAGTCTATTGAGGTCTGAGTCACTGGTCCCAAGAGCTTGGGCTGGCCGGTTGTGACATGACGGTGAATGGTATGAGGAACACTGAATAGTATCTGAGTGAGATCTGACTTAAGTTAGAGAGCAGCATATATCACGGCTGTATCTGAGGTGGAACCTTAGTGCTTGGGATAAACCTGCCTCCTCCAAAGGGAGGAGATTTCTCCCTCTCCTTAATCGGAGAAGCCTTTTGTGTTGCCTGTGATTGCTCAATGCGAAGGGGAAAGAGGGGATGGTGTCGAAATCCGCCCTGTCTTCACCCTACCTTTGGCAGCAGCAGTTCTGATCTCTGATCTCTACCTGTATTTTACACACGCTATGACTTGCATGTTCTCACAAAGCTTGTCCCTCCCATGGACCCCACTGCCTAAAACCGGGGGTGTTTTAGAAGGACGTAAACCAGCCCGTGAGTCAGGCTCATTTCGGGGCTCTGCTCTCAGTCTCAGCACGGAAAGGTTCAGCCGTGGCGGATCAGGAGAGCCCCAAACCCAGTCCTTTCCTCCTCATCCTCCACCTGGCCTCGCCATCTCCCTAAGGTGACCATCTCCGTAAGGCAGGTGGTGGACTCCAGCAGCCACCTCACGTGGGCTGAAGCAGAGCTGTGACAGCAGAGGTACTGCCCTCCCTTCGCAGCTGCCCAGAGCGGTGGAGCACGCTGGGTCTGCAAGGCTCTGAGCTCTTTGACTTTCCCTGTCCTGGATGGATGTCCCTAATAGACCCTGCCTGCTCTGAGGAACTTGGATAAAACCCAGAGACACTTGGGGAAGAGGTTGCTTTATCTGCTGGGCACTTCACGCTACTCCAGTTAAGTTGTTGTCAGTCATTTTGTGAAGGTCACAGGGATTTATAAAATTCTATTTAGACTTATAATTGGGCTCCTGTTACTAAGAACACTTAGGGACTTCAAGTCCTTAAAGATGTTTCATTTTCCATCAGCGCCGCTCTCATGCAGATCCTGGAAGCCCCGTGCTGGTGGCTGAAGAGCAAATCTTGTTCTCATAATAGGAACTTCCTTTCCGATCCTCTCGGCCGCTGCCAACTTTTCCTCCTGTAGCCTGTGGCCGTGAGACACGTCCATTTCTCACGAGCCGCTCATCGTAGTTCTGTTCCCAACTGACAGTTTGCTGGGGGAGGGTGTTACACAGGCAGCCAGCGATTTGGTCTCCAGGAGGATGCTGACACTTCTCTTTTTATTGTTTATTTTTGTGTCTTTGTCTTTTCTTACAGCCAGGGAAGCTTTCGAAGAGGCAGGAAACATCTTAAGCGGCCACGTAACGATGGGGATGTATTTTGAAGATGACGCCTCGGCTTTGTAAGTTGTTTCTCTTTTTCTTGGAAAAGAATTCAAACTGATCTGCAGTTAGTGAAAGCCAGTGCCTAGAGCAAGTGTCACTGGCCAAGCTGAGGGTTCCTGTCAGCTCTAAGCAGCTACAAATGGTTTAATCTTCTAGAGAGGTTGGACTGGACTTGGACAAAGGGAGATGTAGCCCTCGCTCTGCCTCTGCTTACAGCCTGTCCTGATGTCCTTCCTCCTGTTGAAGTTCACTCTGGGTATTTTCAGTCCTCCAGCCCTGCCAACCCCTCATGTATCTGCGGGATGCGTCATGCAAGCAGGACCAAACGTTTTATGGAGGAAAAAACAGGCTGGAAAAATGACACCCTCTAGCTAGATCAGCGTGAGGAAGAAAAACCAGTTCTACCCTTCTCTTTCCATCAGGAAGAAGTGATGAATCATTACTCTTCTTCCTCTTTCTGCAGTCTTCTCACCTTCTTGTCTCCTCCTCCCTGCCCTGATGCTGTGAAAGTGTCTGCTGAGCTGGGGATGGGGGAGGAGAGCAAAGCCAGGGCTGTAAATGTGAGTCTTGCCCTGATGGTTGCCCCCAGCTGCCAAAAGCAGCCAGAGGAGAGCCTGCTTGTGGCTACCCGCAGGCTTTCTTGGCTAGCGATGGAGCGGGCATTGCATCTGGGTGCTGGAAAATGGTTTGCAAGCCCTGAAACAGATGTTGTTTGCCATGGAGCTGCCTTGGTGTGGAGCTAACAGCCTTTCTGCAGCGCTATGAAAGGTGTTTAAGGCCTTTGGTCTCATCCAGCTGCCTGCTGGGCACTCTCATCTGGCTGTGAGACGTTTGCAACTGCCAAGGATGGCGGAGGACCTACCTCTATCTTTTTGACAGTTAATCTTACAGAGGATCTTTTTTTTTCTTTAAAGATGGGCCCACCTGCTTCCCTCCCCTTGGCCAGAGTAAGACGTTACCATCATTTCCTCCTTTCTGGAGGAGAAATAGAGCAGCTTTCCTCCTGCACGTGTGGTAAAGGCAAAGTCAAGGCTTTCTCGGTTCCTGATCGAATGGGAGCATCAGCTGGGGCTCAGACTTTAAGCCAAATCGGAGCTAATGGGATCTGAGCGTGTATCAGTCCGTGGACTTAACTGTGTTGTTAAGGCTCATTCCAGCCAGGGGCAAAGTGCTTTGGGTTAGACTGTGAGAGATGCTTCAGAGCCTGTACCCAGCTAGGCCCAGGGGGAATCTTCAGCTTCTCCTGGCATCTCATTTCTGTCGGGAATTAACTGTCAAGGCAGAGTTTAAAATCCCAGAAGGTCCTTGGGGCCTGTTTCCAGGTGTGGGTTTAACAGCCAGTAATGCAACAGTCGGTTATTTTCAGTAGTTTCTTACAGATGTGATGCATCTCTAGCGTGTCTGAGTAGATGTGGAAGGCTACAAACGTGACCCGAGGGTGGAACCCTCTGCTGGGAGGAGAGGGGAGAGAGCTGGGGGGGTTCAGCCTGGAGCAGAGGAGGCTGCGGGGAGACCTGAGTGCAGCCTGTCAGTGCTGCAAGGGGTGTCCGAAAGCTGGGCAGGGGCTGGTCAGCAGGGGCTGTGGGGACAGGACAAGGGGGATGGTTCCACTGCCAGAGGGAG
>NW_010389123.1:27640-29644 GCF_000710305.1 Buceros rhinoceros silvestris
TGCCCCCATAGGTGGCAGCAGCCCCATCGCTGGCCCCATGGCAGGTCAGGTTGGCCCTTGGGGCTCTGAGCCCCCTGCTCTGGGTGCAGATGTCTCTGCTCCCTGCAGGGGGATGGGCTGGGTGAGCTCGGAAGGTCCCTTCAACCCAAACCAGTCTGGGATTCTGTGATTCTATGTGGGTATTTTTGCGGTACGCACAGAGAATAAAAATGTCGGTATCTTGGTAGTACATCTGTTATTAACCAAACCATGCTCCAGACGCCAGCCGTGGTTGGGTCCTGAGGTGAGGCAGTGCCAGGCCTGCTCAGCGCTGGGGTGGGAGACAGCTGGCACAGAGGTCGCAACCCGCAGCATCAGGGTGAAAAACCTGACCCTCGAAGCTGAAAGACTTTTCTCCCCTAAGGATCTCAGCCCAGCCAAAGAGGGCAGGGTGAGCTTCCAGAACAAGATACCGGTAGGAACGCATGTGTTCTCTCAGCAGTGACACGTGCGAGAACACACACCTCTCATCCTCCTGCTCCAGCCACGGTCTGCAGCGCGCTCCAGCTTAGTCAGGATAGTGAGTACAGTTTATATTGATCCTCATTCTGCCAAGTTTGGAGTTTGGCTCTGATTTGTGGGTGAAGCTACTGTAGCTGGTCATCTTCTCAACTGTAAGCAGCAAGTAAACACTTACAGGAATTCCTTATGCAAGAGCCAGGCTCACTTCCCTTCTTCAGAAAAGAAAAGCCACTCTTCTACTAAACACTCGAGGAGGAAATGTTTGTGGCACCCAGGTCACAGACGGCTGAGCCGCCTCCTCCAGAGAAAAAGGTACACAAAATACACGAGTGTTGGTGGCAGATCTGTTTGCTCAGCAGGCACCTGCTCGCCCGGTAACCAACGGAAAAACAAAAAAGAGTTAAGGGAAGAAATGCTTTGAATGAAGCCTTTATTTATGAAGTAGTGCGATGTCCCAGATTCCTGCCAAGTATTTGTTTGCAGATGTTTCTGATTTGAATGCACGTCTCAGATTATCCACCGGACGCCCCGGCTGCAGAAATAGAAAGCTGTCACGGACAGCAATCCAACTGCTCGCTACCAGTAAGACGAGAAGGGATTTCAGGGGAGACTCTAGCCATTAGATGGGGAATTTGTTGGTTTTCGGGCAGTATTTAAGAAACTTCCTTATCAAAGGCTGCCCAACACGTATTTAGACATGGGGAGCAAGAGTCTGTAGCTCCTCTGAGATGTCATCAGGCCAGAGAGTCTCTTTAAGACCTGTGGAAGTTTGAGACATTCAATACCCCTGAATTTAAAAATTTTTGAGGATTCCCAGCCATGACCAGAGGTGTGAGACTCCTTCCTTGACTGGTGGAGCTTGTGAGTCTGGGCGGAGAGGGGAAAGCTTGGCTCAGGGCTGGATTTACAAAGATAAACTTGAAAAAGCTGAGGATACCACAAAGTCAAAGTGAAATGGCTCAGATAAACCCCAGAACCCTTTAGCCATGGATTCACAACATTTGGAGGCCTCAGGAAGGTCCAAGGTCATTCATTACTGCTGCTCCTCAAGACGTCACTGCAGGTCGGGAGTGCCCCTTAGAAACGCGCAGTGGGTGTATTATTTCCAGACACACAAGTGCTGCGATGGAGGAGGTGAAAGGGAGCTGAACATCATGGAAATGTGTTACCTGCAGTTGCCTCCACCTGACCTAAACCACCAAACGCTGCTGTCACAGCCTTGAAAAATTAACAGCAGCTTTGAAGAAGAAACTACAGATGCCCTCAAAAAGACCTGTTGAGGCAGCTGACTTCCTCCATCGCGCTCTTCCCCTGGGCACTGATGTCTGGTTCCTCAAACTTCCAGAAAATGGCTTTGCTGCAGCCTCTGCTCTTTCGTTGCTCAGACTTCTCCTATTTTGGTCTTTCCACCTTCTCAGCTTTTCTTTAAATATCCATGAGCCCTCCTTACTGTGGTCTGTCAGTGCTGCAGGGGGTGTCCGAAAGCTGGGCAGGGGCTGTTCA
>NW_010389123.1:29714-32484 GCF_000710305.1 Buceros rhinoceros silvestris
TTCAGCAGGGGCTGTGGGTACAGGACAAGGGGGATGGTTCCACTGCCAGAGGGAGAGTCAGAGCAGAGAGAAGGGAGAGATTGTTTGTGCTGAGGGTGGGCAGAGCCTGGCCCAGGCTGCCCCCAGAGGTGGCAGCAGCCCCATCGCTGGCCCCATGGCAGGTCAGGTTGGCCCTTGGGGCTCTGAGCCCCCTGCTCTGGGTGCAGATGTCCCTGCTCCCTGCAGGGGGTTGCACTGGGTGAGCTCGGAAGGTCCCTTCAGCCCAAACCAGTCTGGGGTTCTGTGATTTTTACCCAGAAGAACACTGGGGATCAAAGGATGAGCTGGTTTCTCCACCAAGAGAATATGTGTGCAGGGTGGGTGTGTTGCTCTAACGCAGGGCTGGACTGCAACGAGGTTGCCTGTGTTCACCAAGGCAAAACTCAGATCTCCTGCAGCTGATTTTGTGTAGGTTGCTGTCCCTCAGATGGAGTCAAAGACTTTCTGTTTGTCTTGGGAGGCAGAGAAAGGCACTGAGCAGGTATTTGCACCTCACCTTAGGTGTGAAAATGGAAGAAAAGTGCCAGTGAGTAGTTCAAATGGTGGTGGTTGGGGTTTTTCCTGGTTTTTAGCTGCTGCTGTCTTACTGCAGAAGAAATTGCTGGGTTTGTGTGTTTATATTCAGCATCCGCTGCAAGCTGGGTAAGGGCTTGTTTCAGAAGGGGACGAGGGAACACATCAGCCTCTTCTCTCCCCATCAAATCAGGACTGTGCAGGGGCTGCAGGGGGGCGATGTGGGGGCGTGATCCTTTCCTCTTGCAGGTGCCTGTCTCCACGGTTCACCGTGAGGATGCCAGCTCTGCATCCATCTTTTCCAGATCCCGTAAATACGCGGTGTCCCCCCCAGCCCTCCTCCTCGCCCGGAGCAGAGGTCAGAGCGTGGAAGGCATCGCTTTATCCAAACAGAGCGCGCAGGACATGCTGCAGATGATCAGATATGAATTGCTGGACATTTTTGTAAGTAAAAACAAAATGAGAGCACCCTTATTCCATCGTGATCATCTGCAGGAACGCTGACTATAGCGTGGAGCTGTGCAAGAGAAAGCTGTTTGCTCCTTATTTCCCTCACGCTGAGTTACTTCTGGTTTTGAATGTTTTGCCTTGGGTCAGACAGTCTGGACAGAAATCTGCTGTTTGCTGTGTGGTCTCCCGGGAGGAGACCTCGGGAGTCCGTGGCCAGCTCACAGACCTGCTGCCACGGGGGCTTGGCCCCTCGCAGGGGGTGCTCTGTGCCTCTCACACATGCTGTGCAGAGCCTCCTCATAGCCATAGCACATGGAGCTGGGCTGAGCTGGCCTCGCCTCTGCCTGCTCGGCTCACACCCCTCCATCCCAGAGCTCACAGCCGCTCCTGCAGACTTGGCTCGCGATGGGCAGGGTTGGGCACAGCTGTCTCCAACGTGCTCCCAGCACCCACACTTGTTTCCGAGCTGCTTGCGTTCAACAGGGGCCTCGTAAGGACAGGAATTCTAATTTTGTCCTGTCCTCTCCTGCCCGTAACCCCCAATTTCTTGTTTTGACGTCTCACAGCCAGAAATCACTGTGCAAAACCTGCCCCGCTACTTGCAGCTCAGAAAGCCCTTCCTCATCTTGTTCAGCGACGGTGACAGCAGTCAAATGGAAAGCGAGGAAATGCTGAAGTTGGCAAAAGGAAGACCCCAGCGTGCGTTTGTGGCTTGCTGGTTGAACGTGTGAGTGTGTGCAAACCACTTTTCCTCTTCCCGTTACCTCGCTCTGAGCATTTCACGGCAAAAACAAACCGAGTCTGAAAGCACCATTAGCTCGTAATGGGATTATTTGGTCTGAGCTCATCGTGAGCAGGAAGGTTAAACCATTTAGCAATGATTCAGTGTGTGTTCTGGGCAGCTGCAAAATCGCACGGCAAAGTAAAATTAGTAGATGTTTTAACTGATTGCAGAAGTAATGCTCAGTAGAGTAAAATGTTCTCAAAGATATCGCGTGGTAGCTTGGCCCTGGCTCTGGTGTAACTTGGATTTTTGTCACATTTTGGGGGGAAAAGGTAAATTTGCCCTCCTGGAGAGTGTCACGGTGGTTCTTCCACCAGCAGTTAGAGAAGAGCACAACAGGGCAGTTACTGGGGAAAAGAAAGTTCTCCTGGGAAGGGAGAGCCAGAAGCAGCCCCATAAGGTAAACCTAAAAAATATTCAAGAAACAAAATGAATCAAGGAACAAAGAAATAGAGAATTGTAGGAGAGAGTTGGTTTCTTCTTTTTTTTTTTTACTCCTCCCCTCCCTAGTTATGTTTCCAATTTTTAGCCTCTGTTTGTTTTGCCCAGAGACACCTCACTGCCTTAATCATAACGTGCTTTGAAGTCTTGGAAGTGCCTCCAGCGTGGGCTGAAGTTTAGCTAACGGAGAATGCACATTTTTCAAAGAGAAGATGATTTTTTTGCCAGTAATGCACCAGAAACGAGAGCCCCTGGAAGTTCCCCACCTACGCATCTGCCTTTGCTTTCCCTTCCTGAGAAAGCAAGAGCTGTCCTTCATCAGGGGGAAAGGGCGTTGTCGCAAGAGAGGGCAAAATATGGCTATTGGCACAGAAAGAATCACAGAATCACAGGATTGATTTGGCTGGAAAAGACCTTTAGGATCGTGGAGTCCAACCACTCCCCCAGCACTGCCGGGTCCCGCTGACCCCTGTCCTCCAGCAGCACCTCCACACGGCTGGGAAACCCCTCCAGGGATGGGGACTCCACCACTGCCCTGGGCAG
>NW_010389123.1:32612-36868 GCF_000710305.1 Buceros rhinoceros silvestris
CAGGGAGTAGCCTAGTCCCGTGAGGACCTAGAAAGACACGTTCCTAGGAAGAGGACCTCATTCCCGTGGTGAGAGCCAGCTCAGACCTCAAGTGCCACTCTCAGCCTGAAAATAGTGCTGGAAGCACTCGGCACCGTCATGGGCTCGCTGTCCCTCCATCCCAATGTCCTCTTTTTGCTCGCTCTGTCTCACTTGGGGATGTTGCCCTAGCCTAGTCCCGTGAGGACCTAGAAAGACACGTTCCTAGGAAGAGGACCTCATTCCCGTGGTGAGAGCCAGCTCAGACCTCAAGTGCCACTCTCAGCCTGAAAATAGTGCTGGAAGCACTCGGCACCGTCATGGGCTCGCTGTCCCTCCATCCCAATGTCCTCTTTTTGCTCGCTCTGTCTCACTTGGGGATGTTGCCCTCCCAGCATTTCAGCTGCCCGGGGCCGGACCGCCTGAGCACAGCCCTCCTGAGCATCAGCTCCTGCCTCTCCAGCCCCTGTGCACTTGCTGCAGCCCCGGGGCTGGAGGGAGCTGGTAGCTCTCCCTGCAAACGGGGACTAACCAGGACCTGTTCCGCTCCTCTCTCACCTGGTCTGAAAAACTGATGGTGGAGAACATTGTACCCCCTTCTCCAGAGTCTACCCCAGCTCCTCCTGCCCGAGGGTTTCTTTACACATCTCATCTGCTGTCCGCTCCCTCTCCACTGGTCCCCAAAGGCTCGCTTAAGGTGTTGAGCTTATAAATAACGCGGTGAGATTCTCCGGCTGTCCCACAGGCCAGAGCGTGTGCTTTGCTCTGTGTGGCCCAAGGGCTCTGGTGCTCGCTTGGCTCTCAGTCCTGTTGTGCTGCCAAAACACCAGTGAACAAGCTGAATCTCCTCTTCCCCGCAGGAGGAAGACTCCGGTGGGCCGCGGGGTCCTGAAGACGTACTTTGCCACCGTGCCTTCACTGCCCGTTCTCCTCTGGGTGAACCTTCACGCCGGCGGTCAGGTATTCAGGTTCCCACCAGAGCAGTCCATCACTGAAGCGAACATCTTGTCTTGGCTGGAGAAGCTAAACGCGGGGCTGGAGGTTCCCAGCAGTAAGTGGACGCGCGGTTGTAACGTTCCTAAGCACAGGCTGTTAGCTCCGGTCTGTTTATGAGAAGATGCTACGTGCAATAAATCGTCTCCCCTGGAATTTAATGATGGAAAAACTAGCTATGCTGGTTTGAGCCAGAGAAGTACAAATAGTCCGTCCAGGAGAGAATACCCGCACTCACGAGTTTGCTTCGGGACTGTTTAATGTTCAGAGCCAAGCGTGAATAGTTCCGAATCGGCATCTCCTCCCTGTGACAATCCCCGAACCTGGCTGTGTTCTGGGGTCGCTGTGAACAGGCCTTCTGAAACACAGCTCGTTCGTAAAAAACCTCCTGGCTCCCCGCTGTCAGCACGAGAACCGGCTGCTCTTTCGGCACCTTCCAGCGGTTTTGTGGGTGGGAGGGGACAAGGAAGCTGGCGCTTGGCTGTGGTCTTTGGAACGAGGGTTGGCTTGTGCTGTGAAGCTTTTCCCCGCATCCCTCCTGCCTTGATCAGCCTGATGCAGCTCTGGAGGAAGGAAGCCCAGCTGTGCTTTCCTCATGTCTTATGTGTGGCCAAGGGATGCGCAGGGATCTTTGGAATCACCGACTGCCGGCCTGCTCCGGGCTCCGGAAAGGCAATGGGGTGACTCTGCTTGATCTTTGTGAATTTTAACACCAGCCTTTCAAAGCGAGCGTTTCTGAAAGCGTGGCGGGGTTGGACGCGTAGCTGAAGACACCATTCTGACCCAGTAATCACTGGGAGAAGCCCATGAGCCAGCCGTCCTCCCACACCTCTTTCCATCGCTGCTGCTAAAGGCACCTGTCACGTAGGTCTCTAGGTGGGACCGTAGATATGAGGGGTGTCCAGGGGGCGAGCTGATGGCCAACAGCTCGCTGCACAGCCAAGGGTTGTACCAGCCATCACAGCCTCCTTCCTCGGGCTTTTAAGTGCTGCAAACGGTGTGATTGGTCTTAAAAGCATAAATTAAAGAGCATCCTCAGGTAATGGGGCCATTTCCTCCTCCCCTCACTCAGGACTGCACAGTCGTTATCTGAGACCCCGGTGAAACATCCACCCACTGGATGTTTCACATCCTGAGCGAGACCTTCGCAATGGAGGTGTCTGAGGGCAGGGGGACCCCCGCAGCCTTGGCCAGCTCCGGGAAATACTAATGCACCCCTGGCTGGTTAAATTTGGGTGGGGGTGGTAGTTTTGGAGGAAACAGGGTGATCTTTTAGAAAAGATCTTTACTTCTGCATTAACTGGAAGAGGAAAAAAAGCTGTAATTCCTTTGGAAGGGTAATCTCTGTGATGTGGGGCTGCATCACTCTTAACTCGTTGACATGGGGCTGCATTTGCTTCTCAGGTACCTTGTCTGAGGAAGACTGGAAACCACCTCTCCCTGCTTATGACTTCCTCCAGATGATGGAGACGGCCGAGCTCCCCTTCCACACTTCCCACCGCCACGGGGACACGCCAGCACAGCACCCACCGGAAAACCCAGGAGGGGACGTGCCCATCCAGGAGACCAAGGCAGAGAAAGTTGGGTCCCCTGGGAGGGACCTGCGGGGGACAGCCCCGAGGCTGGCAGCAAGGGAGAAGCAGGGCAAGAGGCACAGCGAGCTCTGAGAGCTGAGCATCCCCCTGCCCAGAGCAGTGAAAGATGTGGGACCATCAGAAAACCCTCACACTTTCCCAGCCCCCTCCGAGCCTTTACACCAAGGAGAGGAGTGCTTGTAGCTGTAAATTAGTGGTGAAGAGATAAAACAGCCCCTAAGTTTCCGTGTGAGTTCCCTGCTGCAGTGCACTGCTCATTCTGCGATGGGCAGCTCGTTCTGTGGTGGCTGTGGTTTCTGATGCCAGAAACGTGTCCACACACCCCAAACCTTGACCCCTTGGCGGCTGATGGGATTGCATTTCTTGGAGGTTGCTGCAGGGGAGCTCCGTAGCTGGGGGAGAGGTGGGGTGTGCTCACCATGTGCGGGAAGCTCATCCGTGCGACGAACTGTGCTGGAAAAGTCAAATCAGCACAGCCCAGCTCTGTGGTTTCTATCTGTCTCACACAGACACTTTGGTTGCCCCTGAGCAGGAAGAAGTGAGTGATTCCAGGATGAAAAGCACGTTTCTCTCTGCCCGCAGTTGCAGTGGTGGCTCTACCTGTGCGTGCCAGCAAGCCCTGCTCTCAAAAAGCGATTACATCTGCACTGTAACCATGTGAAGCCAGAGGTGCGAGCGTGCCACCCACCCCAGGGCTGCTGAAACTGGCACCCACTTGTGTTTACACTTCCTTGTGAGCTGAATTCGTGAGCGTGTTTGTCCTCGGGGGTAAGAGGAGCATCTGCTTAAAGCCATTTTCTTACGAAGGCCAGAGCTCAGGTTGTCACAACAGCCCTGAATAGCTGGGACAAAAATCTGCCAGCAAATCCCAAGGGCGGGCAGGTTGGAAGATGGCTTTCCTCAGTGCTGGCATTTTCTTGGTTGCAAGCCCAGGGGGTTATTTGCAGCTTCGATTTTTCTTTGCTCTCAGTGGCAGCGGCGAGGTTGGTGCCTCCTGAGCTGGGAGTGAGGTCTGCAGAAAGCGCAGCACTTCGGAACCGAGGGGAGGAAGATGAAGGGCGAGGCTGGCAGTGCTGGGGACAGGCTGAGGTGGGATAGGGCTGTTTCACTTCCAGATCTAGATGGGGAGATGCAGGACCTCGGGGAAAGTGGCTTTCCAGACCCTGCCCATCTCCTGGCTCAGGCAAAAGGTCTGTCGTTCCTTGCTGGAGGACCTGAACCTGCAGGACAGTGGGATGTGGGCTGGGGAGAGCCGTGGGTTCGGGGAAAAGCTTTGTTGAATCCCACCCGTGCCATGATGATCAATAAACATCTGCTCCCTTCCAGAGCACCGCTGAGAGTGCCAGGAGGGTTGAATCCTCTTCCTTACAGCTCTGAAGTTACTGGGGAGGGGGAAAATTGATGGTGAGGAGCTGCTGAGAGCCCTGTAAAGTCTGCCCTTCTCATCCTGCGAGCGCCTGCATGGTTGGGAGTATTTTGAAATGCCCAGAAATAGACCATTAGTTCTGGGCTCTCCATGAAGCCCTTAATTGAAACAGACCATTTTTGGACTTACGACAGGCTGAAAGCCAAAATGTATGTATTTAAAGTAATAAAGTGTAGCATGGAGATCAGAGCCTGCCGTGCAGCAGAGCATTCCTGAGGGAAAGA
>NW_010389124.1:0-20691 GCF_000710305.1 Buceros rhinoceros silvestris
TTTTTTTTCCCCCTGACAGCTTTGTTATGAGGCATACCTAAAGATCTGCCGAAAATGCAACGTATATTTAAGTACAAATAAATAACTCTTGAAGTGGCTTATTCTACACCTTCTCCCGGTAGCCTGTCGGCAATGATGGTTACAGACTTCCAGATATTCACTCACAGTGTTTCTGCTTTAGTTAAGCATCTGAGATGTGTATGTATGTAGACATTCTCTTTCCCAGCTAGCCCCTCACGTAGTGACTTGATATCCCAGCTGTTTTTCACATCTCCTGCTTCTCTCCAGTTTAGTCAGTTCTTGTTGCTGTGCTTTCTTTCATTCTTGCTAGCCAGATATTTCTAATTTCAAAAGTGGAGAGCTAGTGTCCTAAAGACATGATACCACAAAAACTCAGTACATGTTTTGTTTTGTTTGTTTTAAACTCAGGCCGAGGGAATGATGGGATAGGAAGTCAAGAATGTGAATGTGAATTTGACCTGAGCCTCCAGTCTCAAATATCTTTCCAGGATTGGTTACTGAAGAACATGTTATGGTTGCAGACTGAATCATTTAAGAAACAACTCAGTCTGTTTGGAGTATACTCCTAGAAAACAAAGGGAGAATATTGCCAGCCATTTTCCCAGTTTAGTGCTTCAGACTTTGCAAATTGTAATGTCCAGGGCTGAATGTCAGCGGAGTACCTTAATGACTCCCTGCAGTTTTCAAATTCCCATCATGATACACAGCATGTACAAGGAAAGATGAAGAGTTGCCTATTTTTACACTAGTTGCATAAAACAGTGATTAGTGTCCTAAAAATAGAATCATCTTCTTCCTTCAAGCAGGTGCCTGTGTGCAACATACCAACTACAGGGACATGATACAGGTTACATTGATGACTAAATTGACATGATTAATAACACTACATGTTTAATAACAGTGGTATGGCTACGGAATACCTTGTTTCCCTCCCCCCACTCCAGTGAATCTCTGTCTTTATTGTAGAGTTTGATTTGGGGTTTTGTTATGTCGTATTAGGACAACATGTGTGCTCGGGTGACCAAGAAGGCCAATGGCATCCTGGCTTGTATCAGAAATAGTGTGGCCAGCAGGAGTAGGGAAGTGATTGGCCCCCTATAGTCAGCACCAGTGAGACTGCACCTGGAATACTGTGTTCAGTTTTGGGCCTCTCACTGTAAAAGAACATTGAAGTGCTGAAGCACATCCAGAGAAGAGCAATGAAGCTGGTGAAGGGTCTAAAGCACAAGTGTTATGAGGAGCTGCTGAGGGATTCAGGGTTGTTTAGCCTGCAGAAAAGAAGGCTGAGGGGAAACCTTCTCACTCTCTACAACTACCTGAAAGGAGGTTGTAGTGAGGTGAGGGTCAGTCTGTTCTCCCAAGTAACAAGCAATAGGGTGAGAGGAAATGGCCTCAAATTGTGCCAGGGGAGGTTTATGCAGGATTTTAGGAATTATTTCTTTACAGAAAAAGGTTGTCAAGTATTGGAACAGGCTGCCCAGGGAAGTGATTGAATCACCATTCCTGGAGATATTTAAAGCATGTGTAGACATGATGCTGAGGGACACAGTTTGTTGGTCACTTGGCAGGGTTGGGTTAATGGTTGGACTTGATGGTCTTACAGGTCTCTTCCAATCAAAATGATTCTGTAGTTCTGTGGTATTTCAAGCCGTAAAAGTCCTTTCTGACTGCTTTGCCTGGATGGGAGGATATACTCACCAGAACATCCGCTAAAGACAAGGCCTGTAGTCTATCCTGTGCTCATTCAGTGTCACTGCCTGAGCTTTCCTTGGTCCTTTTTGGTAGGGTAGATGTGTTGAGTGTTACCTGGTAGACTCCAGTTTTGCGTTAATGGATGGAAGGAAACTGTACTGCAAGGTGAGAATGCATAGTAAGGGAGAATTTCTTTTTTAAATCCTGCACCCCACCCCCAACCCCACACTTAGTAGACTTAAGCCTCGGCTGCCTGTAGCTTTCACTGATAGTTCTGTAACCCCAACGCATAGAATATGCACTTCTTGAGCAGACTCACCCTCAGAGTGAATGCCTGTTGCATAGGTTTCCGCTTCAATGACTGTATGGGCTTTATCTTAACAGGAAGATCATAGGGATTTCCAACAAATCACTGCTTTATTAATATCAACACATGTTGGGGTTCAGCTTTGTATGGAAAGGAAGCTTTATTCACCTGGAAATAGGATCGTTTATATAGTGATTAATGAATGGACTGAGATATATCAGTTCTGCAGTTAACAAAAAAAAAAGGCAGCTTAAGAGGAGACGACAAAGTAACAGCAGCAGTCAGAAAACTTTGTTCAGAAAGCAGAAATACTCAGAAGATAAATGACAGCAGCAGCAGCTGCAGTTGTTAATCTTCACATCTTCACATGCTGATGTTTCCAAGAGCGCTTCTCACCATCTCTTTAAACTCATTTATGTGCAGTGTGTACGTGCCCTCTAGGTACTTGCCAATAGTAGCTTATTTGCAGATGAATTAAATTTAGATGGGTAGTTGATGCTTCCATGATGTATGAACCAAACTGCTAATTGTTACTCTTCAATAAAGCTGTGGATCTTTGAGGAGGATGCTGGTGGCACTTAGTAGCTGCAGGGATTCCTAGAAAAATATTTTGCTTGAAACCAACATTTTTCACAAGCCATTCTGGTTGCTGGTTGTTTTGTGCTTTGTCTTTCATTGGGTCGTTTTGCAGACCCAGGTTAGAAAGCAAATGCCTAACAGGCTGTGCCTGCTCAACTGAGGGGCAGTGACATCTGGCAGAGAAGCAAGTATGAGGGTCAGGAATAGGAGGGATACAAGAAACCTTTAAACCACCTCCACAAATGAAGAATTTGTGTAGTGGAGCTACACTGAGATTATCCATTACTGTTTGTTTGCTGAGTAAGCAAGGCATGCAGGTTAGGACCATAACAGCTGAAGGATTTAAACCATGACTTGGAAATCAACACTATGGAGGCAGCTTTATGACTGCCTTCAGCTCATCTGGGACAGTTTTTCTCTTCCTCTTCCTCTTCCACCTCCATCTGTGCATTCCCACTCCTTTTGCTGTGCTGGCAGTAGTCCACACATGCTGCTTAGTGAGTTGTGAAAAGTAGCTGTAAAAGGGGGAAAAGTGCCAGCAGGAAGGAGCAGCTGAGATGAGGAGATTAAGGATGAGAGTGAGCTGCCCCTTTTGATGGCAGCGCCAATCTTATTTGGTTTAATGTGGCCTTGAAACCACTCCCAAGAACACTGGAAAAAAACCCTCTAAACACATTCCTTTGGGTGAAGAAGACTGTTCAGGGAGTTTTAAGAAAACCATCTGAGCAATGGGGGGAGGTTCGCTAGTGGCTGATAAGCCATTGGCCCTGGTGCATTACTCACTCCAGCTTCATCAGCACTGGGGTTTTAGCTATCGTTTTGGCTGCACGTGACAGTACGGAGAGGCAAAAGGCAAGCCAGCGGTATGTGACCTCAGGTGATAAATTTGTGATAAATTATTCTACTGATCAGAAAGGAGTGGCATTGTCACCTGGCAATCCACTCTACTTTAATCAAGGATGCTCTATCTAGCCTTACCTGTTTGACCCACAAAGTCAGAGTGAATTCCAGTGCAAATTGTCACTAGATTTTTCAGTCTCAATTTGTTAAGCGGTTTATTTTATTTTGTTGGACTTGCACCTTCTGTAGATCCTCAGAGAGGTTATTTTCTCCCAACCAGTATCTGCTAGGAATAGCTATTGTAATTTAAAAGAAAAATAAGTAGCTAAAGAAAAGTCAATACTTAAAAGTGCCAGATGACCCTTTGAAATCATAGGTTTACTGCGCATTTTTTCCCCCTCAGCTTTTCTTTTACTATTCTTTTTTCTGTTTCAACAAAAAGGTAATGTTTTAATGGAGCTAACAATCAGAATGCAATATCTATGCACGATCATAGTAGCATCATACATTCTACTATTTGAGATAGATTTGAAACTAATTTCAAATAATAGAATAATTATGCTTCTATTGCTTGGTTTTCATCTTTATTAAAACTGATTTTTTCATCTTTATTGAAACTAATTTGGCAGAATAATTGCACTTCTATTACTTGTTTTTCATCTTTATTTTCCCCTTTTGCTAGTACCCGCAGACATTTCATTCAGAAACATCAGGCATTTGAGGTGAGCACTAAAATAGCCAGCCAGGGGTGTGGTTTGTGGAAATATTTGTTTCTAAGCCTGACTGTGGGGAATCTGTCCTGCCTCCTTGCATTCCATACCTCTGGCAGAAGTTTCCATACAAAAAGCAGAGTTACCTTTAAGTCATGTAGGAGCTGGTCAAATTTCTGGAACATAAGGGTGATAATGTGTCTGAGGTGGCTTTCTACAATCACCTGGTTGTCATTGTGCCAGTAGAATGTAAGGATAGTAGGACGATTTTCCAATCTTTGATGGAGTTTATCCCATCTCTTGATGATGCTTATGCACATCTCATTCCCATGTTCCCAAGGACAGATGTGACTTCAAAACAAGGGCATTCGTCTAAGCTCATTTATATCCTTTGCAAAACATAACAACCTCATTTCTTCCTTCCTTGAGAAAACATTGCCGTTTTACACAGGGTTTTTTTATAGCACATCTGGAGTCTGGGGCATGGTTCTTCATTGCATTTTTCACACACCTAGCTCCTTCAGGCCAGCCAAAGAGGAGGAAGGAAAAGGGCCTATGTTACATGAAGTACATTGTATGCTTTAGCATTGGTACTCATTCTGCTTTAAGGTCCTATGCTGATGGGCATGAACATTAAACTTTAAAATAAATTACTCTGATTTTATGTTGAGAGGGTTTACTAGGTTTTCTTTAGGGCTAGTGGTAGGTAAGCAAGATGAAAGACAGTGTGCTGAGTAAATTTACTAACACTGGAATAAAAAGTAAATGACACACTACCTCAATAGGTGTTACGGATGTATTTTCACACATTCGTTAGAGCTGACATGAGACCACCACAGGCAATAAGCACTGGTGCTTACTCTAGAAATAATTGGGTTTAGCATGGCTTGAAACAGAAAGAGAGTTAATGTTGAAGACATTTCATTTCTGTTTCCTTTGGCTGCTAAAAAGGCTGTGAGTAGACAGTTCAGCAGATGAATGCATGTTTGGTTGGAAGACCAGGTCTTTATTCAGTAATTTTCTTTCAGTGTTTTTTGTTAGGGGACTTAGAAAAAAGGTGCTATAAACCTCACAGCAGTCACAACTTGGGAAATAAGAAACACTTTTCCTAATTGAAGCTGTGGAGAAAAATAATGTGTACACTTAAGGGAGTACGCAGTACGGAACCTGTATCCGTAGGTTTCTTGAATAGCTGTAGCCTTAGTTTTGTGTTTGCTATTAGAGACAATAAATCTCTCAGTGTTGTACACTCATCAGCAAAACTTTATGTGTTGGCTTACGGGGGATGCAAGTTTCCTTGATTCAGTTAATTCCATTAATAAGGTGATTTCGTTAATAATGTGCAGAGATCTGGCAGGTTCAGTTCTGAAGTACCAAAATGTTCTGTTTGTTAGCTTCTTTAGTTGCTTGGGAACACTGACACCTATCAAGTTGTCAAAAAAAAAAAAAATCTTTGTTCGACACTTTAGTCTCTCTTGGCTATCTCCTAACCATGCGCTGTTACCAGTGCTTTTCTAATACACATAAAGATGGTTCTAAAGACTTTTGTCTCTTGCACAGATTTGAAAACAGTTAGACAAAACGTTCAGCTCATATAACCCGTGCTATCATTTTTTGGGTAAGTCATACTTTGCTGCTTCGTGTGACCTGAAAAAGTGACTTGATGATTTCTTCATGGACTGTAACTTAAGCAAATGCCTTCAGTCACTTTCCACTGTGGGTTTTGTTAGTTTTAAAAATGTATTTGCAAAGATGTTAGTGGCTGCAGAGGACAGACTATGTTCATCAGATGATGGCTTTCAAAAAACATGAACAGAATTCTGAAGAAAATGTGAGTGGGAACATTTATCTGCGTTTCAGACATCTTTTTCTAAAGAGATTTTTTCTGTCTTCCTCAGCAATGAAATGTCCCACATATTTGACATATGATCACTGCCACAAAGCCTGCATAAAGCACTGTGAGAATAGTACCATACTCAGTGCCTGCAAGGATTATCCCACAGAAGGCTGCTTCTGTCCAGACAGACAGGTGATTTTTAATGACAGCTGTGTTGACGAAGGAGTCTGCACACAATGCATCAGTGAAGATGGCACGCACCATCAGGTAACTATATACTTAGCAGCTTACCTTTGGGAGTGGTTGGGGTTTGCACTTTTGCAAGTAATTCTGTCTTACAAGTCTAATTGTTTTCCCCTTTGGATACTTTATTTTCTAGCTCAGTTCCTTGTAACCTCAGTTCCTCATAACCGGCTGGCTGTCAGCCCCATGTAGCTCCCCTAGTGTGAAATTGGCTGGGACGGATATAAAATTCACAGCTGGGACTGTACAGACCCGGAAATGCATGACAAATTTGTGTGGAGGGAGGTCTAGAAGGAAGAGAGGAGGCATGGCATGAGTCAACGTTTACCAAGATAAACACCTCCATTCAGCAGGCTGCTACCAGTAATGACAACATAATCATAAACCCGGAACCCTCACTTAAAATGTATTGTACTGTCTTTGCAAAGCTTACTGAAATATTTTCAGTGGTTGGTGGGTAGCAGAGAGACCAAGACAATTTTATGTCAATTCATACTAGCCTACATACTTTTTTTTTTTTGACAAAAATTACTCCATTGATTAAATGAATCATTTTAGTTTTACTGAAAATCCGCTTTCCTCAGCTAAGCCAGACTTCTTTGTGACAGAATGGGGTAGGGAAGAGCTCTGAGTGCTGGGTGCCAGACTGCAGTGAAAGAGACTGTTGATGTCCTTGAATTTCAGCATCGGTGTTGCACAAGCTTCTTTTCCCTGTGTCCCCTGTTCCAAGTAACAGGGTTTGTATCTTTTCGCTCCCGACTATTCTACTCTGAGAATTTTCACCTAAGTCAGCCAGTCCTCTTAAATCTGCAGTTTTGTTATAGGACTTTAAGAAGAAGGGGCTTTAATTTCAGTATTTTTGGGGCTTTGGATTCTTACAAGATTTACAAATCTGCTGTCAAAAAAGACAATCATTTTTGTACCATAGATCCTCTGTCAATAGCAGAGGGCTGTGCAGTTAGTCAATTCTTTAAGTAAAAAGATAGATTTTAAAAAGTCAGTGAATGTATGTACTCTGAATAACTTCATTTCACATGAACAAATTAAAACTCAGATTTTGTTCAGCAAGAAATGTGTTATAAATATTTACGTTTAAACTGAAAGGAAACAAAGACTATTTGTGGCTGAAACATCTCTTTAAAAAACTGTTTGCATTGATTAACATAATGACAAAGCATCAAACTTAACAAAGCCAACACCTTTATTTAGATGACATGGTACCAGCGAGCAACGCCCTTGACTTAATGAAGCGAGTGTTCCAGGCTGGCACTGTTTTGCCGGTGCAAGAGCCATACTGCTGTCCGGTCTGCGCCGGCAGCCCCGTGGGTGTCAGTACAGCCTGCCCACCCGGATCCAAGGAGCCCCTTTTGCCATGGCTTGTGCCTTAGTGCCGCCTCCTGGAACTGTTAAAGCACAACACACTGAGAAAATATTCACTAAATGTAATTTTGAGTTTCCTACTGCTGGGCAAGGGGCTGGTACAGGAGCCTAACAGCATTAAGCCCCCTCCTCAGGCATACATACCCTATGGATTTTGGCAGTGAGAGGGAAGACATAGGGAAAATGTGTTCTTTCATTCCACCTGCATTATCCAAACCTCATTCTTCAAAATAAAGGTTAGAATTAGCTGAAAGATTGAGTACATGGACCTTGTACTTTATTTTAAGGTTACAGTATCTTCATAAATACGGACACAGCTTTTTCTTTGTGTTCTGCACTGGATCTTTGTTTTAAATACAATATCACTGGATTTGTGTAGTGCTTACTGAGTTGGCAAAATGGAAGGAAAATAAAAACAGAATATTTTTTGCAATTAAAGAGCTAGAATAAAGATCTTATTATTTCCTCTGAAGGAAAAAAATACCTTACAATCTATATAATCACTGCCCCAAACACAGATCAGTTGTGCATGATTCTCGGGGACCATGACAATTCTGGTTATTGTATTATGATTCTATGTTAAATGCTTGTTGCAAATACAGATTAAAGTCTAGGTTTTGTGTGCCTTAAATCCCTGAATCCTCAATGCATCTGAGTGTACTGTGGTGCAGTGCATTTTCCATTTAAATAATTGTTTCAAGGTCTTGTGAAGGAAAATTCAGTGCATATCCTGGGAATAATGTCTGCAGTGATATCTATTTGTTTCTGCAGAAGTCCTGAAATTTGTGAGTTGCCACATGCCCCTTAATGGGGTTTTAATTCTGAAAACCTCTTGTCTGTACCCCAATGGCAAGGCTTAGGTGCAGCTGCTGCGTGGATGGGGAGGTGGAGGGTGGGGGAGGATCAACTCACACAGCCGTTTTGCATCTCCACCATTGCAGGATTAGCTGTGTGAGCAATGCAACAGGCAGTGCAACTGGTGGTGGGTTATGATTTCCTTAACCCCCTTCTTTCCCTCTGGTGTTTATTCCTCTGTTTCTTCCTGCCCCAGATAGTGCTTGGGTTTACAGGATTCCCAGTACCAACACCCATATAGGGCTGTGCTAGCACCATGCTATTTCTTGTCATTCTTCTGGTATTAGAAAGAGACTCCTGCTTAAGCTGAAGAAAACCTGTGTGAAAATTAAGGCTGCTGAAAATGCTAGACAAAATGTTATGCATCATTTTCTCTGTGTCTTGAAATGTCCTTGTCATTTTCTCATTACCACTTGCAAACGTAAGCATTCTTTATCAGCTGCCTTCTCAGACTTTTTAATCCTGAGGCCACTGAATGATCTGGAAGAGGGCTCTAAGTTGTTTCTCCAAGCCTTGAGATAATGTTCTTTGCTAACAATACATCGACTCAAGCTTTCTTTGACTAAAACAGATTTCGTATGGATTAAATGACCCTATAAGATTTGGTTCCTAAGTTTTCTTTGTTAAACCTCTGGTTGCCTTGTTCTAGCATGCCTTATCTTTGCCATGCTGTTAACCTTTGAAAGTAACTGTCTTTTCAGACTCCTGGGGTGGCTTAAAATACAGAGATATCTCTGGGTGCAGGTGGCAGTATGCTTAGATATTTCCATCCTTTCTTCTTATTACTAAAGCAGGCTGCTATTTTTAAATGGAGTTTTCTGGATTACACCTTTTCCCTTTGTGGCATCCTACCCTACTCTACATGTTCTCACTCAGAATCTGGATAGAAAGTGCCAAATAGTTACTGTCCCATAGTGCGTCTTTTCACTCTTATCTTTCTATTCACATGGGTGTTAAATGTGGGTAGTTCTGTATAGGTAACTACATCTTTAACATCAGTGATTTCATTCTCTCTCATAAGAAGGAGCAGTGGTTGAAAAATGATAAAATTTACTGCAAGTTTCTGAATGTGCTTATTACCTCTCATTAATCACCACAGCGATGGTTTCAGATTTGGAGTTGCTATAGTGGTTTTCCAGTCTTCAGTCCACTGGGAAATCAAGTAGCATATTCTTAATTAGAAATATTCACTCTTTATTTCTCTGTGTTTAATAACTATAAGTTTGGGAAAGCAGCTCCTTCTATGTATTTCCCGAAATATTGTTGTCTCCCTTATTGCCACTGAACATCCCGTCACCGTATGTAGTTACGCAAGTCCACTGTTACAACAGCCTGCAATTGCGTATATAACATCTGAGAATTTTTTGTGCTTAAAACAATAGTAATTCCTCAGCCCAATCATGCATTCTTTACATATTTTGCTAAATTGGTACACTACAGTAATTTCAGAATTACGTGTCTCCTTTAGTTCTTACTGTTAACTGAGCAACCAACCAATCCTGTACAGAGTCTTCTAGTTTTCCAAAATAATCTTATTTGCCCTCATCCACTCCCACTGCTAACATACCAGTGACCAGAATATTTGATTTCTTTCTAGCAACCTGTTTTTTTTTTTTTCATGCAGCACATGGAAACATGGATTCCCACCAATGAGCCTTGCGAGATCTGCACATGTCTTGATAACAACAAAGTAAACTGCACAGTCCGACCTTGCCCTCCTGCCAAACGTAAATTGGTTTAGCTCTAAGTATGATTGCACTTGAGTTGATGGTTTTGTTACCTAGTTTTCTAGTTCTTATCCAAACTTGCTTTATGGATGTTTTCTTCTTACTCCAGCTGTTCAGTGTGGTCCCTGTGAAGTCCCTCGTCTGCGCAGGAACCCTGGCCAGTGCTGCCTCGAGTACGAGTGTGGTAGGTTCTCATAAACTGTTGGAATCTTCCTTGTCCCTGTTTTTTCCAGATGCTTCAAAGGTAGACAATCCCTTGTTTAATTTAATGTAATGCTCAACTTTTGAAACCACTGACTGTACCATCATCTGTGTGGAAAAACAAACAAATCCTGAGGATGTGAGTCTCTATTCCCTTCCAGCTTGACTTTGTCCCTCTTTCTGTAAGAAATGAGGAAGGGAATGGAGCAATTTGTTTTTGTCTAAATAACATTAGAATGTTCTTTTTTCAAGTCTCTATTTTTGTGTGGTCTCTATTTGCACATTAAATATAACATTAGAACCTTAATCCTCATAATCCAAGGTTGAACTGTTCCCTAAGCTATTTTGAAAACAAACTCTGACCCACTGAACTCTAACTTACATCACATTTTAGGATAACAATTGAGTGTAGGCAGAAAAAAGTTTAATGGGAAAGTGCATGCATGTGTGTGTGTCTTTTCTGAAGGACTAACTGGTCTTAAACACTCTCTCAATTTCTCTTAGTCTGTGATCTGGTTTCCTGTAACTTGCCTCCTGCCCCTGTCTGTGAGTTTGGCCTGCAGCTTGCTCTGACCAACCCTGGAGAATGCAGACCAAATTACACATGTGGTAAGACTTTTTTTTTTTTTTTAACAGGGAGTGACACTGGAACATTACATTTGAATAGCACTGACAACTTCGTTTAGACATCAATTGTTTTGCTCTGAAAGGCTTTATTTTGGAGCCAATGTACATGTAATGATTTCATAGGCTTGGAAGGAGGTTATTGTTGTCTCTTTCTGAGTAGACTTTTGAATTAAGGAAAAGAGAAACACTCTACACTTGGACATGTGTACTCTGACCCTTATGCTTATTTTACAAATCTTTTTGATGGTATATGAGGATTTTGGCAAGGTAGGAATTTTCCTGAACCTGCAGCACAATCTTTGACCTGGGTCTTTTATATATGCATTACTTCTTAGACTTTCAGTAGATTTATAACAGTCTGCAGCAGCAATTGTTGCTTGGCTGCCGAAGAGCTGTCTTGTTCACTTGCAGCATTCTGAAATGCCACGTGCTTGACATGGTATCTACCTTTTTCTGCTAGAGTGTAACAGAGAAGCATGCAGCTTAGTTCAAAGACCTTCCTGCCCACCGCATCGAGAGCTGACTGTTAGGAAGACTGAGTGCTGCGATAAATATGAGTGTACCTGCAACTGTATGAACTCTACAGTGAGCTGCCCTCTGGGATATCTATCCAGATCTCTCACCAATGACTGTGGCTGCATATCTACCACCTGTGTTCCAGACAGGGTAAGGTGAACAAAGTGTCATTTCCATAGATGAAAATATCTTTTATACATGGAGTGCAGCACCAAAGTAAGCAGGTAGCTAGGTATTAACAACTCCTCAGTGAGACTAATGGATCATAATGCCAGAGCATTTTTAATTCACGTGTGTCTGAGAGAAGTACACTGTTGCATCACAGTGTTCACTGTTTTATTACAGTCATTTACTCTGGCATGATCAACCCATTTTTTGTGACTTTGAGATAATCAGATGATCATATATATATGAAAACAAAAAACACAAGAAACTTCAAAGACATTCAAGCATTAGGAATTTCAGAGGTGATTTTAAAATTTTTACTTTGTTACTTTTGGATTAGTACAGTTACTATATACTCTTTCAATTTTATATTAACTTCACTGAAATATTTGGGACACCTTAGGCTTAAACATCTTGTGCCCATTCATTACCCTTGTCTCTGCCTGTGAAGGCATTTTATCTTCTATGAACTACATTGACACTGTATGTTTTTGCCACATTAATACCTGAGTCTGTTAAAGCTTCACCAAGATATATTTTTCTTTATTTTGCCAACCTTTTATGAAGTTGTTTTATTACGCCTACCTTTATGATAACGTTGCTTAGAGGGGAGTTTGCAGAGCAATGTAACCCTTTCACTGAAGCAGCCTTACCTAAAAATTGCCTAACAAACAGCTTAACATAGGGTTACACTGACTTGCAGCTCAGGAGCCTTTGTTTTCTGTGGCTAAGCAGTTCATGACCTTGCATAAGTCATTCTATGTCTCTGTGACTTACTTGCTATACCTACAAAAAAAAATTGTGTTCATTTCCTTAACAACATGCTGTAAAATTTGCTCATAGAAAGTGCTGTATAAGAGATGACACTCCTTTTTTGGTAGCTGTGATGGCCTAAGGATGCAAGAGAGTGCATGCTTCTCAGTCAAAATAGAATCTTTCCAGATCAGCTGATTTAGCTGAAAGAAGTTTTACCTGCACAGCTTCTTCTACAGGACTCACTGTTTGTTATCTAATGTAAATATTGGCTCACATTATACTTCCAGGAAAACTGAGACCCTGGACAATTCCACCATCTGCATATAAAATTCTCGGTTTTATTCTTTATAAAACAGCATCTTTGGTTGCACTTATTTTCCTTTCTTTAACAGCAGTGTGCTCTTTCATGTATTAATTATTGCATTCAATAGGTGTGTGTGCACAACAGCATAGTCTACCGCATTGGGACCACCTGGGAAGATGGTTGCAGGAAATGTTCTTGCACTAGTATGAGGGATGATGTTACAGGACTTCAGATGATGGAGTGTCATGACAAAGCATGTAACACCTTCTGCTCTCGGGTAAGTAACATTTAAAGGAATGCATTATCCAGCAGAGCCCTGATGGGGTTCTGAAATGGCTACTTTTAAACTTGTGTGTTTAGACAAACCGGAGGAAAATATAAAATAAGTGTTGTAGCAACGAATTATCTTGGGAACAGAGTCTAAGAGGGCCTGAGCATTACTGATTTTATTTTAGGTTTATTGTTTTGGGGTCATATCTTACTGCCAAGGAAATAAGCGACAAGGTACTTTTATGTTTCAATAAAATAAGTACTGCATCCTGAAGTGTCTATCATTTACACTACTTGCACAGTAGTATCTGAAGTTCAATTTCAAATGACCATTCTAGCTGAAGTTCACTTTCTGAAGAGAACGTTTCAGATCTGCCTGCTGCTCAGCTCTGCCCATTGTATCAGCAATAGCACCCCATGCTGTGGCCTTTATTACACTCAGACATCTGCTACATGCTATAAAATTCTGGGGTCTACTTTTGGAAGCCCACAAAAAAAGTATGAGCTGCTTTGTTATACTGACATAGCAGGTCAAGCAGGAGGAGGCAGATACTTGGTACAAAATGTTGGCAGAAGGATTTTAGAAGGGTCTAACAAGTTGATTAAAAGTCAGCAGCACTTGCCAGTGTCATAGATCAGAAGACTTTTACCATAACACAAGTTGTGCAAACAAAAGTTCAAAATGGTAAACTGCCCTGTTCAAACTGTGCAAACTGCCCAATTTATGCCCCTAACATTCCTCACCTTAACATAATGTGGAGAACAAAGAAGTAAAAAATCGCTGCATTTTGCTCTGGTATCTAGCACCTTATACCTATAACCCCTGAGCATGCCCATGTCCTTGCTTCATGCTAACATGGATGGGTCAGTAACTGAGGGCAGTGGAAATACACAGCTTGGGTATGCAGAAAAAAGATGTCAGAAGAGGTTCCCTGGCCCAGCCAACCTACATACCTCACCAACTGCCATATGGCCAGAGAATTCATGCTGCAAACATCAAAGGTTACCACAAACACATTTTGCCTCTTTATAAAACTTGCAGTGTATATATGGATTAATTGAGATTGCTCTTGATAGTATTAGCAAATTCCATTCATGAAAAGACACATCTGACTTGAAGCAGCACCTCTTTAGTGCATGGTCTGGTGTGTTCACAATCTGCAAGTTTAGTAGGCTTTGCGGAGTACATGTGGAGCAACTAGATGTGGCTGTCTGGAATTCAGAAAATTCTCTGCAGGTCTTTTGCTGACCAAGGGTTTTTCCCATCTGTTTGTTCTTCCTTGAGCTGTGAAGTGAAGCCCAGAAGGAGCTAATTTCTTTCTTTTTCCTCAGTGCAGAAGTAAAGATGAGCTAGTTAATGCTATTCAAATCTCTTTTAAAATGTTTATATTAGGCTGCATATTTCATTAGTCCATACAAAATTCAAACAGTTGACCAAGCAGTGTTTCCAAATGTGTGTTGTAACTCCAGTGCTTTAAGTGCTCCAGTAGCTGATGGAAATCTGCATGTTGGCCTGTGACTCAACAGACCACACTGGTGTCATTACAGGTGACCAGCTGGAATTTGTCAGTGGGAAACGCAAAGGAGGGCATATTAGAGCAATAACTGCAAAACCCTTTAACCAAGAGGGACAGGTGCTGCTTCTGTGTTGCTGACTGGGATGATACTGTGATGTTCTGGGTTTTCTAGTGCTGCATGTGAGACAAGATTCACACATTTTTTCTGCTCCAGGGGTAATATTTTCTCCTCTTGCTGGAAATACAGCAAATCTCAAAACGAATATGTCAAAACAAATATGTCATATGTCAAGTCATTGCTCTTCCTGAACATTTTAACTGGTTTTAAGAAGTCTGCTTTTTTTTTCTTTTTTGTTTGGAAGGAGTCCCATTTATGCAGTTGCATTCAGAATAGAGGCTATGAAAAATCAACACAATTTCTGTTCTTCCTCCTTGCTTTTGTTCAGTTATATGTAGGTCACTCTGAAAGTAATGCCTCCTATTTACTAGGTATTTCCATGGAAAGTACAGCAGATGATATGAAGAGCACAATAACAAATATTTGACAGAGCAAATTCTCAGCTACAAAACACTGTTTTTTGACACAGTCCACACCATGGGCTGTGCGTTTTCTCCAGCGATAGACAAGAACCTGCCTGCTGCGTTTGTAACAATCTGCACCAGCGGAGGGGACCCACCATCACTATTGCTGACACCCACTGTTTGGTTTCTGTAAACATTCAGCATGATCAATGTCAGTGGATGCAATTTTTTCCACACAGAGGAATTCAATGCCACTCTTTTCCTCCGTATTTACTGCCATGTCAGACGCCGTGCTGCCAGGCTGCCCCTCTGCTGCCGGCTGCCGCACGGCAACAAAATTCAACGGAGTGTTGGTGGGAAGGGTCAACCTGTACTGCAGCACCACCAAAATATGCCTCTGATGACAGAGCAAATTCTCAGCTACAAAACACTGTTTTTTGACACAGTCCACACCATGGGCTGTGCGTTTTCTCCAGCGATAGACAAGAACCTGCCTGCTGCGTTTGTAACAATCTGCACCAGCGGAGGGGACCCACCATCACTATTGCTGACACCCACTGTTTGGTTTCTGTAAACATTCAGCATGATCAATGTCAGTGGATGCAATTTTTTCCACACAGAGGAATTCAATGCCACTCTTTTCCTCCGTATTTACTGCCATGTCAGACGCCGTGCTGCCAGGCTGCCCCTCTGCTGCCGGCTGCCGCACAGCAACAAAATTTAACAGAGTGTTGGTGGGAAGGGTCAACCTCCACTGCCGCACCACCAACATCTGCCTCTGACATCGTGGGCCAACATAATAAAATAGGAGGCATTATTTTCAGAGCAGCCCTCGTATCTGAATATTAGCAAACCTTGTATATACAGCTATGAGAAGTTAGAATTGTTCTTTTTGCTTTTAAAAAGACATAATTAATAATGGATCTGGGAGTCAAAGACTAACTTTAGACATACACGTATATGCGTAGTGCCTCATGGCTGAATTAACGTTGCTGTAGAAACCCTGGATTGTCTGACTTGTTTTAAATTCTTATTTGAATTTACACTAATATGTATTTTAAAACAGTTATTCATGCTTTGAAATTTGACTATGAATGTTTAAGTTATGCAAACCAATATCTGAAAAGCAAGACTTTTTTCTGAACTCTAAGGCAACCGTGGTACCTTGGTTTTCAAAGAATTTTGGATACCTTAACACCACTATTTTTCAATATTTAACTTACAGCCCCTGTATCAGAACAAGGCTCACAGCATATATATATGTGCACGAGGTGTAAACAAAATATGAACTTTTATTGAATAAAGTTTTCCTCTCTGTCTCTTAAACACTGCACAATTCTCTAGGACCAGAGCAAAAACCCAATCCATTAAAAAAACTCCAACAAACCAAAGTAGTGCTCTTTCAGCAAGTGTAGGGATGGTGAAAAAACTTGAGAATGCCCATGAAAAACCTTGAAAAACCAGTGAAAATCATGAGGGTAGATGTGAGGAGCTTTCAGCAGTTGCAAGAGGATCCTTTTGTTTTCCATTTGTAGAAAAGACTTGTTTCTGGTATGACAGTTACTAGGAAATATTACATCTAAAATACCTGGCTGTGTTTTGGCTCAGGGCTGTAACTTTATCAATGTTTTGCTATTCTGATGAAGTATCATTAATGCAGAGCTACAGTTTCTTAACAAATCAGCATTAAGCATTGCAGTGCCAAAAAGATTTTTAAAACAAACAAAAAGCCTTGGTGGAAACTATGGCAGTACTTTTTTGTGAATCTGCCATTTCTTGTCCTCCTTTAAATGTTATCAAATTTGTACAACTAAAACCGTAGCTGTTGGAGAATGCGGATGGACCAGATTTTCTTTTTTCCTTTGCTTAGTCTTGATTCAGTGGATACACATATCAAGGACCACAGAAGTTCTGTAATCCAGTTTGGATTGGCCTTAAAGCCTTATTTTTTGGTTCAGATGAGATGGCATTGAAAGTTGTACTGACATTAAAGACATACTTTAATCATGGATCATTACTAAGATGATGTTCAAAAGAAATGTAACACATGTGCTAACTTCTTCACCCTAATGAATGAATGGTGATACTGTTCTCCTGACCATGACAAAATCAAGCTCCAATCGTAGTTTTAGTTTTTGTAGTTTTAGCATGTGAAGGATTGCTATGGAAAAAGAGTTCGTTTAAATGAACTAATCCCTCAGTTCTCTGAGGATGTTAACAACAGATACAGACTTCTCACTTGCAAGCCACATGTAGGTTTGCTTCATTATATGTCATCATCCCCTCACTTTTTCTGTCCTCTTCTGTTTTTCTCTTATGAAAATGTTGAGATAACAAGCAGATAATTGCTGCAATTATTGCATGTGCCACAAGGAGGAGTGGTGTCTCCCTCCTGCAGCTTCTTCAGAAATTATTTCTATGAGAGTACATCAGACTATATCCTGTCAGAGAATCATGGTGATAAAATGAACAACAGCTTTTGAAACACCTTAAAACAACTGGTATACTAATGTAAAGGGAGCATTTGCTTAGCTTAATTTCTGTCAATGTACTTAGAGTTAGGTGCTTTGTGAGTGATACAGAAGAATGTGGTTTAAAGTATTTGATAATTTAAAGTATTAGATAAGAAGAATGAAGCATAATTTTCTGGGATGAGCATTTAAGACAAAGCCATTTGGCCAAGTGTGTGTAAATTAATTAGGTTAGATATTCAAGCCTCTGATTAATTAAAATAAAGAACGTTTGCACCCTTTGTGGAAAGGCATAATGAATGATGGTTGTAATAGATCCTGACTAGAAAAGCTATGACTTTAATCTCCAATATTTCAAAAGGATATTTTCCTTTGAAGTAGCATGTAAATCATGGTAGTAAGTGGCTTAATACTGTATATTAAAGAGGTCAAAGAAACCAGTGTAAAAGGAAGACTCTGGTTTGACAGATGTACAAGATCTCATTTAAAAACTGTGGAAGGTAACTGTAAACTGTTGGGGGTAATTTCAAACATCCTGCTTGCATCTTAAAGCATAATTTATTTTAGAAATTAAGAAATGACACCTCAATGTTCTAGAGACTTGCAAACAGAGATTTAAGTCCTCACCTGGGGTAAATGAGTACAGCTCCAGGGAAATCTCTAGAATTGTGCTGATTCATTGACACAAGATTCTGCTTTCAGCACTTGAAGTGGATTCGTATGCATTCTACCGGGGTTTTCTCAGTCTACTGTTGCCATTTTAACTCTCTTTTGTTCCTCCAACCCTCTGTAGGAACTATCGTCTCAATATGTAGAAGGTAAACACTGTACCCTTCATAAGAATGCTATGCTGAGGAATAATCTATGTTCTTTCTTTCCTGCTTTGTTGGCTAAAAGGCAGCTGACAGAGTTTTCTGGACAAAATCTTAGCACCTATGAAAAGACAAACTGTGTATCCGGAGCAACACTAGAATGAAAAGGGAGTGCACAAATACACCAAGCCATACATAGCCTGTGCAGTTCCCTCCAGTAGCCCTGAGTAGGTGATGAAATGAAAATTTAGTTCTCTGAACGCTGTAGGATTAGTCTTCATTCCTCTTTTGTTGCAAGCCAAGCTCTGGTTCAAAAGCATGAAAAATTTCCCCCTCGCATAGAATGTCTTAATCTGTATGCTTTTACCCTCTGTGTGGGAGGTCAGCCTCATCTCCTTATTTGTGTTTGATGAAACAACCTGATCCAGCAGCATAACTGAGCACTTGTCAGGTTCTCCGTTACGGCTGCTGATTATCACTCCCAAGGCAGCCATGGTGCACCTGCTCAAATGAGAGGAGTGCCTTGTATTGCCTTGTCTCTTACCTCCCAGGGCATGGGGTTTTTTTAGTCCCTATAGACTGTGATATACCTCTCAGTGTGAGGGACAGTCAGACACGTACTGAGGGCTGCTTCTGAATTTTATCTCCCCATTTGAAGTTTGAATTCTGTATTTTTTTTTTTTTAAAGGTAAGATGCAGAGGAGGGACAAGCACAATATTGAGTATAAGTGGATCCTTGAATAAACCATGGCAAACACTGGCATCTCTATATGCTAGTGTCTATACACTAGGAAAAGAAAATAATGAAGAGATGGATATTGCTTAGTCTGCCTAATTCAGTCTAACATTAACCTTCAACAGCACAGTATCTGAAACTTGTCAGATGTTCATGTTCATAGCTTGTGCAGCTCAGGAATAATCCTGGCAACGTGGACTCTTTGTATGTGAGACTAAGTGGGGAAGAAAAAAAAAAGACACCCCACAATTAAAAAAAATCTCAAAACGCACAATACATTTTCTTTTTCTTAGATGTAACCCTAAACATTACTACCTTTAAAATTAAGCAGAAAATAAAGGTTTCGTTATTCCTGTGGGCCCAAATTTTCATGTGTGAGCTACAAAAGGTGGGAGTTTCTGATGGTTAAATATTTCTCATGCTGTGGAGTGAGGAATCACCGTCCAGCTAACTCCTCAAGTACAGGTGGATCATCTGTTTTTTGAGGAGCTGCAGTATGGAGATTTGTATTCTGAGACAGGTCTACAGCCTACTATAGTTATTCAGGGGCTGTGTTAGGAGAAACTCAGCAGGTGCTGAATTTGGGAGGTGTGATCTCTGGTGTTTTTTACCCTTGTTGGTCAGGGCCTCCCAGTTTTGAACACACCGAGTGTAAAAGGGGCCACTTGGTCAGGCTGAAGAGTCAAAAACAAAAATCGTTGTCAGTGCCTTAGGGGTACAAATCACTGCTGGAGTCTGCTGTATAGAACCTTTTTGTTTGTACTTTAGAGGGCTCTGTTCAAAACAGCTTAGTGAAATTTGGGTCCTGCAGCTGGATTTTGCTTTATTCTGGGCCAAACACCTCATGGATTTTTACTTCTCTGAGTCTGCCACATAAAAAGATGTATCTGATACTCTGGATGCTTCAAATGTGTAGTTAGCAGATAAATGTCATATAAAAAAAAAATGCTCAACAGGACAGCTTTCACCACAAAGCTAGGTCAAACTCTGATATTACATTTTATGATTTTATACAAAATGTACTTCCGTATGAAACTGTGCCGATTATTGAGGTTTGCTAATGTGCTTCATATTGCAAATCAAGGACAGTTCATGGAGGCAGCAATTGGGAATTCTTCAGCAATTCAGTTCAGAGGCTTTGACAGAAGTAAAATTATGCTTATTTTCATTGTCATTCTTTCACATGAACAATATTTTCTTTGACAGAACATCTTTCCTTCAACTCTTTATTGAAATCAGAGTTACATTTGCCCCTTGAAGACTGCCTAGTTATTAAATGCAGAATATATTATTTCTAATTAGATTGAAGATCCTTCCTTACTTTCATTTAGATATGGCAATGTTTGAATATTTGGCTAGTTGCTTCAGGAGATGAAAAGATGAAATGATCAATCAAAACTGGTTCCCGGACTACACATCTGACCAATGCCGTCCCTCTGTTTCAGCACAGGGCAGTCAGATACCTGAACGTGCTCAGACCGAATCCTAAAAGTGAATTCTCAGGGGTGGGAAGGGATGTTGTGAGACCAGATAAACGTCCAAGATGCCAGTAGAACAATTTTTACCTCTTATCTTCTGTTGTAATTATATATATATAAAAAAA